>NW_023504451.1:0-10610 GCF_004664715.2 Peromyscus leucopus | reverse complement strand
AAACCTTACTATTGACGTGATGTTTTTTATGAAATTCTGAGGCCTCCAGATCATTTCGTATCAATAATTTATCAATCTCATCATTGCCTTGTGCTAGAGGGCCTGGCAGACCAGTATGGGATCGAATGTGAGTTATATATAAAGGATGATTCCTTTTCCTGATTGTATCTTGTAATTGAATAAATAGTGAAGTTAATTCTGAAGCATCAGGGATAAATTCTGCAGTCTCAATATGTAACACCACTCTTTCATCATACTGAGAGTCAGTTACTATGTTGAGAGTTTCTGAAAAATCCATTAATACCAACAGAATAGCATACAATTCTGATTTTTGAACTGAATTATACGGACTTTGAACCACTTTACTTAAATTTTCTGATTTGTAACCTGCCTTTCCTTCTTTGTTGGCATCTGTATAAAATGTACGAACTCCAGATAAGGGTTTTTGGCATACAATTCGAGGCAAGATCCAATCAGCTCTCTTTATAAGATCAATTCTATTGCTTTTGGGATATTTGCTGTTAATTTCTCCCAAAAAATTACTGCAAGCTCTTTGCCAAGGTTCACTTTCTGTCCATAATTTTTCAATGTCCTCCTTAGTTAATGGTACAACAATTTCTGCTGGGTCTGTGCCTGCTAATTGACGAAGTCTCTATTTTCCTTTGTAAATCAATTCAGAGATTTTTTCCACATAAGTTTTGAATTTTTTATTTGGTTTATTTGGTAAAAATATCCATTCCAATATAATATCTTCCCTCTGCATTAATATTCCAGTAGGAGAACGCCTAGAAGGTAAAATAACCAAAATGCAATCCAGCTTTGGATCAATAAGATCCACGTGTCCTTCATGCACTTTCTTTTCTACCAAGGCCAATTCTTTCTCAGCTTCAGGTGATAATTCTCTTGGACTATTTAAGTCCTTGTTACCTTCTAAGGTTTTGAACAAATTAGTCAGTTCATCATTTTTTACCCCAACAATAGTTCGTAGATGAGAAATATCTCCAAATAATCTTTTTAAGTCATTAAGAGTCTGTAGTCTATCTCTCCTAATTTGCACCTTTTGGGGTCTAACTTTTTGTAGCTCTATTTTATATACTAAATAATTAATAGAATCTCCTCTTTGCATTTTTTCAGGAGCAATTTGTAATCCCCAGCAAGGCAAAATTTTCTTTACTTCTTCAAACATTCTTTCTAAAGTATCTGCATTTGAGCCAGCTAGTAAAATATCGTCCATATAATGATAAATTATAGATTTAGGAAATTTTTTACGTATCACTTCCAATGGCTGTTGTACAAAATATTGGCACAGAGTTGGGCTATTCAACATTCCCTGAGGGAGGACCCTCCATTGAAATCTTTTAACCAGTTGAGAATTATTATAAGTAGGCACTGTAAAAGCAAATCTTTCTCTGTCTTTTTCTTGTAAGGGTATTGAAAAGAAACAGGCTTTTAAATCAATAACTATGAGAGGCTATCCTTTTGGTAATAGAGTAGGCAAAGGCATTGCAGATTGTAGAGAGCCCATTGGCTGAATTACTTTGTTAATTGCTCTAAGTTCTGTTACCATTCTCCATTTACCAGATTTCTTTTTAATAACAAATACAGGAGAATTCCAAGGGCTGGTTGATTCTTCGATATGTTGAGCATTTAACTGTTCTTCTACCAGCTCTTCTAAAGCCTGGAGTTTCTCTGTTGTTAAAGGCCATTCCTGGACCCATACAGGCTTGTCTGTTAACCATTTTAAAGGTAGAGCTGTTGGTGTCTTTGGAAGATCATCAGTTATTGTGCCCTGTTCTTGTATAATATGGATGGCTGGTGACGACTATTAGAACAATATCTTCTAATATTTCTCTCAGAAACATGTGCTAGTTTATGATTTGTTTCTGAGATTGGAGGGATGTTAATCTGAGTATTCCATTGTTGCAACAAGTCTCGACCCCACAGGATCATAGTTATGTTAGCCACATATGGTTTTAATTTTCCTCTCTATCCTTCTGGAACTATACATTTGAGCCATCTTGCACTCTGTTTCACCTGAGATAATGTCCCAATTCCTAACAGTTGAACGTTTACCTCCTGAAGAGGCCAAGTTGGATGCCAAAATTCTGGTGAAATTATGGTAATGTCCGCACCTGTGTCTACCAGACCAGACAACAAAACACCATTTATTTTTATCGTTAATTTTGGTCTTTGTTCATTAATAGAAGTTTACCAAAAAATTTTCTTTATGTTTTCTCCTGAATTTTCTATTCTCTCTGTTTCATCATCCTGAGCAGCATGATTTATTCCAATAGGCATTTGGTTATTTAATCGCTCAGAGCAGGGATTTCCTCTTTGGCTGCAGGAAAGGTTTGAACTGGATTTGCAACAAGGGCCTGCGTGAGGCCCCTCTGGGAATTTCCCGAAAACTGAGGCAAAGGATTACCCTGTCTGTCCTTTGTTGATCTACATTTGTTGGTCCAGTGTTTTCCCTTACCACACCATCTGCATACTCCAGAAGGAAGGGGCATTCTGTTGCCATTGTTCCTAGAAGAAACATTGTTTCTAGGAATGACCTGTCTACAGTCCCTTTTTAAATGTCCTTGCTTTCCACATCCAAAACATCTAACATTTCTCAAACCTTTTGAAATTGCTTCTCCTACCCACATATCATCATGGTCATCAGCTTCAACATTAACTGTATCTTTAATCCAATCTTCCAAAGGTGCAGATCTTGCCCTTAATGGACTGATTATTCTTTTGCATGCTGCATTCGCATTCTCAAAGGCCAAAGATTCAATTATTGCCTTACCAGCTTCTGAATCCGAGACCATTCTCTTTACTGCTGAAGCCAGTCTTTGTAAAAAAATCTGTAAAAGACTCTTTTGGGCCTTGCATCACCTTTGTAAATGACTCAGATTTTTTTCCTGGTTCCTCAACTCTGTCCCATGCATTCAAGGCTGCCGTTCGACATAAAATTAGGGTTTGGACATCATATAAACATTGTGTTTGTACTGAAGCATATTGGCCTTCTCCAATAAGCTGATCCTGGCAAACTTGTATTCCTTTATCCTCCATTGTTTTTCTATGTTTTTAGCCTCATCCTTAAACCAGGTCAGAAATTGAAGTCTCTGACTGGGTTCCAGAATACCTTGTGCAAGGTCCCGCCAGTCCTGTGGTACAATCCTATTATATGTTGACCAAGAGTTTAACATTTGCTTTACATATGGGGAATGCATGCCATAAGATACTATTGCCTCCTTAAACCTTTTTAAATCCAACATTTCAATTGGAGCCCAAATATTTTGTGTAGCCATTTGATCAGGCATCTGCTGTACGGTTACAGGATAAATTAAGGGTGACTGTGTGAAAACAGGCTTTCTTTCTGTAACCTTATGATGCCGACTTGAAACAACTTCACTGTTAATTTCTTCTGTCTGAATTTTTACAGGTTTAACAAGTTCTTCTAAAGCTGTTATCCTGGCACTTAAATTGACTATCTTTTTAAATATTAAAATGAGGATTAGCATAATGATAAACTGCATAATTCCACCAATACTAATCTTCTCATATAGTTGTTCCATTGTCAGACTGTCTAAAATTTTGAACAAAAACCAATTTTCTTCCAACGTACACATAAAACCCATTTTTTTAATGTGGAAAAAACTCTCTTTTAAATGGTTTCCTTTAAAATATCCGATATGTTGTGACTTACCAAATCTGCGTACAACAGTAGAAATCCGAGGGGATTTTCAAAACAGCCACCTAGTGTCAAAGGTGTAAATCCAGAGAGAGAGACAGAGAGAGAGAGAGAGAACACACAAGAAAGCGTAGCCGGCTAAAGCTTAAATCCAGCCACGTGTTCCCTCTTGTCCTGAGTCAAGGCTTGGGTCTGGCTTCCTTAAGCTCTGACCATGTGCGTTGGCTTTACAGTCAGGGCACTGTTCGGCAGGACAAGTCTGAGTTGTTTGTAACACCTGTAACACCGGCTTTAACAAGCAGCTCACAGTTAATCCAGTCTGAGGTCAAGCAGACCTAGAGCCAGGCTAGGAAGCCGCCGCGCAGACTAGGAAGCTGATCGCCGCCTGCCGCCACCTGTCGCCGCCTGCCGCCCTTGCAGAAAAGTGGACCTGCCGCCAAGCCAAGCGGTTTTTAATGGATTCTTGTCTTATTAAATAAGAAACACACAAACAATGTAAAAGAGAAAGACAAGAGGTCAGAATTCAGAGCTAAAAACTCACCCTTCCTTCTGTTGTCCCAGCTTCCTGAAAAAGAGCTATATCCTGTCTGTCGGTCTTTTTAAGTATTTTGTTCTGCCTTCTCATTGGTTGTAAACACAAACACGTGAGTGCCTCGTCAATGTCAAAATATACAGACCCCTAGGTCTTAAAGACATATGTCTCCAATGCTGGCTGTATCTCTGAGCACACAGAGATCTATGGGACTAAAGGCATGTGACACCACCGGCACACCCTTGTTATGGCTCTAATAGCTCTGAACCCCGGGGAACTTTATTTATTAACATACAATAAAAATCACATATCAGTACAATTAGATTACCACCACACTCTGCTTTTGAGAATGGGGCACTCTGGTCCTCTACTGTGTTTGCTATAGGGCCAGAACAGTGAGCTGCCTCAGAACAAAAGAACTGTTATTCCTACACACACGGGCCACATCCACTTCAACTCAGCATATGAAACTGACTAAAACAGGAGCTCCTCTTCAGTCCAATAGACTGTATTTGCTGGGAACATATACGAGTGCTACGTGGGCTGTATACTGCAAAGGGAGCATAAGTTGGTTGAACTTACACTAAACTAACTCTTTTTGCTAGAAGTACAAACTGGATGGGATTCTACTCAGTTTAGGAAGGGGAATTATACCCTAGCATGGCTTACAAGAAAAACAGCATGCTTTTGAGAAAGGGGTACTCTGTATTCTATTGTGTTCCCTATAGGGCCAGAACAGTGAGATGGCTAAAAACAAATGAACTGAGATTCCTACCGATAAGGGCCTCATCCAGTTCAACTCAGCATACGAAACTGACTAAAACAGGACCTCCTCTTCAGTCCAATACACTGTACTTGCTGGGAACAGACACAAGTGCTATTTGCACGGTATAAGCCAAGTGGAGCATAAGAGTGGTTGAACTTACTAAACTAACTCTTTTTGCTAGAAGTTCAAACTCAATGGAATGAACTCCATTTAAGAAGGGGAATTATACCCTAGCTTGGCTTACAAGAAAAACAGCCTGACTTTGAGAAAGTGGCACTCTGGTACTCTACTGAGTTTCCTATAGGGCCATAACAGTGAGCTGGCTCAGAACAAAAGAACTGTTATGCCTACACACACAGGGCATATCCAGTTCAACTCTGCATAAGAAACTGACTAAATGAGGAGTTTCTCTTCAGTCCAATACACTGTACTTGCTGGTAACAGACAATAGAGCTATTTGCACGGTATATGGCAAGTGGAGCATAAGAGTATTTGAAAATACACTAAACTAACGCTTTTTGCTAGAAGTTGAAACTGAATGGGATTCAACTCCGTTTAGGAAGGGGAATTGAATCCGAGCTTGGCTTACAAGAAAAACACTATGCTTTTGAGAAAGAGGCACTCTGGTACTCGACTCTGTTTCCTATAGAGCTAGTACAGTAAGCTGGCTCAGCACAAAAGAACTGTTATTCCTACACACACGGGCCACATCCAGTTCAACTCAGCATAGGAAACTGTCTAAAACGGGAGTTCCTCTACAGTCCAATAAACTCTACTTGCTGGCAATAGAAACGGGTGCTATTTGCACTGTATTCGGCAAGTGGAGTATAAGACTGGTTGAAATTACCGTAACTAACTCTTGCTGCTAGAAGTTCAAACTGAATGGGATACAACTCCGTTTAGGAAGAGGAATTGAACCCTAGCTTGGCGAACAAGAAAAACACTCTACTTTTGAGAAAGGGCCACTCTGGTACTCTACTGTGTTTCCTATAGTGCCAGAACAGTGAGCTGGCCCAAAACAAAAGAACTGTTATTCCTACACACATGCGCCACATCCAGTTCAACTCAGCATTGGAAACTTTCTAAAACAGGAGCTCCTCTACAGTCCAATAAACTGTACTTGCTGAGAACAGAAACGGGTGCTATTTGCACTGTATACGGCAAGTGGATTATAAGATTAGTTGAATTTTACTGTAAATAACTCTTCCTGCTAGAAGTCCAAACTGAATGGGATTCATCTTATTTTGGGAAGGGGACTTGAACCCTAGCATGGCATACAAGAAAAACACTCTGCTTTTGAGAAAGGGGCACTCTGGCACTCTACAGTATTTCCTATTGGGCCTGAACAGTGAGCTGGCTCAGAACAAAAGAACTGTTATTCCTACACACGCTGGCAACATCCAGTTCAATTCAGCATAGGAAACTGTCTAAAACATGAGCTTCTCTTCAGTCCAATACAGTTTACTTGCTGGGAACAGACACGAGTGCTATTTGCACTGTATACCAAAAGTGGAGCATAAGAGTGGTTGAACTTACCCTAACTTTGCTGCTAGAAGTTCAAACTGAATGGGATTCAACTTTGTTTAAAGGGGAATTGAACCCTAGGTTGGCTGACAATAAAAATACTCTGCTTTTGAGAAAGGGGCACTCTGGTACTCTACTGTGTTTCCTATAGGGCCAGTACAGTGAGCTGGCAAAGAACAAAAGATCTGTTATTTCTACACACACGGGGCACATCTAGTTCAACTCAGCATAGGAAACTGACTAAAACAGGAGCTCCTCTTCAGTCCAATACACTGTACTTGCTGGGAACAGATGCGAGTGCGATTTGCACTGTATATAGCAAGTAGAGCATAAGAGTGGTTGAACTTGCCCTAACAAACTCTTGATGCTAGAAGTTCAAACTGAATGGAATTCAACTTAGATTAAGAAGGGGTATTGAACCCTATCTTGGCTTACAAGAAAACACTTTGCTTTTGGAAAGGGACACTCTGGTACTCTACTGTGTTTCCTATAGGGCCAGAAAAGTGAGCTGGCTCAGAACAAATGAACTGTTATTCCTACACACACGGGCCACGTCCAGTTCAATCAGCATAGGAAACTGCCTAAAATAGGAGCTCCTCTTCAGTCCAATACACTGTACTTGCTGGAAACAGACGCGAGTGCTATTTGCACTTTATAAGGCAAGTGGAGCATAAGAGTGGTTGAACTTATCCTAACTAATTCTTTTTGCTATAAATTCAAACTGAATGGGATTCAACTTAGTTTAAGAAGGGGAATTGAACCCTAGCTTGGCTTACAAGAAAAACACTCTGCTTTTGAGAAAGGGGTACTCTGGTACTCTACTGTGTTTCATATAGGGCCAGAATAGTGAGCTGGCTCAGAACAAAAGAACAGTTATTCCTACACACACGGGCCACTTCCAGTTCAACTCAGCATAGGAAAGTGTCTAAAAGAAGAGCTCCTCTTCAGTCCAATACACTGTACTTGCTGGGAATAGATGCGAATGCTATTTCTACTGTATAAGGCAAGTGGAGCATAAGATTGATTGAACTTATCCTAACTAACTTTTGCTGGTAGAAATTCAAAATGAATGGGATTCAACTTAGTTTAGGAAGTGGAATTGAACCCTATCTTGGCTTACAAGGAAAACACTCTGCTCTTGAGATAAGGGCACTCTGATACTCTGCTGTGTTTCCAATTCGGCCAGAACACTGAGCTTTCTCAGAACAAAACAACTGTTATTCCTACACACGGGCCACATCCTGTTCAACTCAGCATATGAAACTGACTAAAAGAGGAGCTCTTCTTCAGTCCAATACACTGTACTTGATGGGAACAGACATGAGTGCTATTGGCACTCTGTACAGAAGTGGAGCATAAGAATGGTTGAACTTACCCTAACTAATTCTTTTGGCTAAAAGTTCAAACTGAATGGGATTCAAATCCATTTGTTAAGGGGAATTGATCCCTAGCTTGGCTTACAAGAAAAACACTATGCTTTTGAGAAAGAGGCACTCTGGTACTCGACTCTGTTTCCTATAGAGCTAGTACAGTAAGCTGGCTCAGCACAAAAGAACTGTTATTCCTACACACACGGGCCACATCCAGTTCAACTCAGCATAGGAAACTGTCTAAAACGGGAGTTCCTCTACAGTCCAATAAACTCTACTTGCTGGCAATAGAAACGGGTGCTATTTGCACTGTATTCGGCAAGTGGAGTATAAGATTGGTTGAATTTACCATAACTAACTCTTGCTGCTAGAAGTTCAAACTGAATGGGATACAACTAAGTTTTGGAAGGGGACTTGAACCCTAGCTTGGTGAACAAGAAAAACACTCTGCTTTTGAGAAAGGGTCACTCTGATACTCTGCTGTGTTTCCAATTCCGCCAGAACAGTGAGCTTTCTCAGAACAAAAGAACTGTTATTCCTACACACACGGGCCACATCAAGTTCAATTCAGCATATGAAACTGACTAAAAGAGGAGCTCTTCTTCAGTCCAATACACTGTACTTGATGGGAACAGACGTGAGTGCTATTTGCACCCTGTACAGCAAGTGGAGCATAAGAATGGTTGAACTTACCCTAACTAATTCTTTTGGCTAAAAGTTCAAACTGAATGGGATTCAAATCCATTTATTAAGGGGAATTGAACCCTAGCTTGGCTTACAAGAAAAACACTATGCTTTTGAGAAAGAGGCACTCTGGTACTCGACTCTGTTTCCTATAGAGCCAGAACAGTAAGCTGGCTCAGCACAAAAGAACTGTTATTCCTACACACACGGGCCACATCCAGTTCAACTCAGCATAGGAAACTGTCTAAAACAGGAGTTCCTCTACAGTCCAATTTAAACTCTACTTGCTGGCAATTGAAACGGGTGCTATTTGCACTGTATTCGGCAAGTGGAGTATAAGATTGGTTGAATTTACCGTAACTAACTCTTGCTGCTAGAAGTTCAAACTGAATGCGATTCATCTTATTTTTGGAAGGGGACTTGAAACCTAGGTTGGCGTATAAGAAAAACACTCTGCTTTTGAGAAAGGGGCACTCTGGAACTCGACTATATTTCCTATAGGGCCAGAACATTGAGCTGGCTCAGAACAAATAACTGTTATTCCTACACACACGGGGCACATCCTGTTCAACTCAGCATATGAAATGACTAAAACAGGAGCTCCTGTTCAGTCCAATACTCTGTACTTGCTAGGAAAGACTCCAGTGCTATTTGTACTGTATGCGTCAAGTGGAGCATAAGAGTGGTTGAACTTACCCTATCCTAACTCTTTGTACGAGAGGTTCAACCTGAATGGGATTCAACTTAGTTTTGGAAGGGGAATTGAACCCTAGTTTGGCTTACATGAAAAACACTCTGCTTTTGAGAAAGGTGCACTCTGGTACTCTACTGTGTTTCCTATAGGACCAGAACAGTTCGCTGGCTCAGAACAAAAGAATTGTTATTCCTAAACACACGTGGCACATCCAGTTCATCTCAGCATAGAAAACTGTCTAAAACAGGAGCTCTTTCTCAGTCCAATAAACTGTACTTGCTGGGAACAGATACGAGTGCTATTTGCACTGTATACCCTAAGAGGAGCATAAGAGTTGTTGAACTTACCCTAACTATCTCTTGCTGTTAAAGTTCAAACTGAATGGGATTCCAATTAGTTTAGGAAGGGGAATTGGACCTCAGCTTGGCTTACAAGAAAAACACTTTGCTTTGGAGAAAGAGGCAATCACTCTACTGTGTTTCCTATAGGGCCAAAACAGTGAGCTGGCTCAGAACAAAAGAACTGTTATTCCTACACACACGGGCCATATCTAGTTCAACTCAGCAAAGGAAACTCTGTTAAAACAGGAGCACCTCTTCAGTCCAATACACTGTACTTGCTGGGAACAGACGCGAGTGCTATTTGCACAGTATCCGACAAGGGGAGAATAATAGTGTTTGAACATAACCTAAATCATTCTTTTTGCTAGAAATTCAAACTGAATGGGGTTCAACTCCATTAAGGAAGGGCAATTGCAGCCTAGCTTGGCTTACAAGAAAAACATTCTGCTTTTGAGAAAGGGGCACTCTGGTACTCCACTGTGTTTCCTATAGGGCCAGAACAGTTAGCTGGCTCAAAACAAAAGAACTGTTATTCCTACACACACGGGCCATATCCAGTTCAACTCAACATTGGAAACTGTCTAAAACAGGAGATCTGCTTCAGTCCAATACAGTTTTCTTGCTGGGAACAAACATGAGTGCTATTTGCACTGTATATTGAAATTAGAGCCTAAGAGTGGTTGAACTTACCCTAATTAACTCTTGCTGCTAGAAGTTCAAACTGAATGGGATTCAACTTAGTTTAGGAAGGGGAATTAGACCCTATCTTGGCTTACAAGGACAACACTATTGCTTTTGAGAAACGGGCATTCTTGTACTCTACTGTGTTACCTATAGTGCCAAAAAGTGTGCTGTCTAAAAACAAAAGAACTGTATTTCCTACACAAATGAGGCATACCTAGTTCAACTCAGCATTGGAAACTGACTAGAATAGGAGCTTCTCCTCAGTCCAATGCACTGTACTTGCTGGGAACAAACGAGAGTGCTATGTGCACTGTGTATGGCCGAAATAACACAAGA
>NW_023504450.1:0-12000 GCF_004664715.2 Peromyscus leucopus | reverse complement strand
CTCAACAACAACAAAAATTATAGAAAAGCTACAAACTCATGGAAACTGAATAATGCCCACCTGAAAATCAATGGTCAAGGAAGAAATAAAGAAAGAAATTAGAGTTCCTAGAACTCAATGAAAATGAAAGTACAACATACCCAAACTTATGGACACTATGAAAGCAGTGCTAAGAGGAAAATTCATAGCTCTAAATGAACACATAAAAAAGATGGAGCAATCCCATACCAATGAATAAACAGCACAAGTGAAAGCTCTAGAACAAAAAGAAACAAACTCACCCAGGAGAAATAGACGCCAGGAAATAATCAAATTGAGGGCTGAAATCAACGAAATAGAAAACAAGAGAACAATACAAAAAATCAATGAAACAAAGAGTTGGTTCTTTGCAAAAATCAAGAAAATAGATAAACCCCTGGCCAAATTAAACAAAAGGCAAAGAGAGAGCACCCAAATTAACAAATTCAGAAATGAAAAGGGAGACATAACAACAGACAATGAGGAAACCCAGAGAATCATCAGATCATACTTCAAAAACATGTATTCCGAGCTCCCATCCTGACCCTGACTTCCCTTCTGGACCAGAGGTGAGTATCCGGATCCAACTCGGACCCCATCACTGGGCACCAGCCACTCCGGGAAGACCTCCCAACTTGGCCACAGGCTCTAGCCACCGGGCAGGTCCCCTTCTAGCCCCACCGGGAGGGATCCCCTTTTCCGAGCCCCCCAGCAGCCCCTGCAATCCCCACACCCTGCCCCCACGCCCATCTGCCCGAGACCCCAGCCACTTCCTGAGACTTAGAGACCGGACCCCAGCTCCCATCCTGCCCCCGACTTCCCTTCTGGACCAGAGGTGAGTATCCGGGTCCAACCTGGACCCCATCCATGGCACCAGCCACTCCAGGAAGACCTGCCCAACTTGGCCACAGGTTCTGGCACCGGGCGGTCCCCTTCTAGCCCCACCGGAGGGATCCCCTTTTCCAAGCCCCCCGGCAGCCCCTGCAATCTCCGGCCCTGCCCCACGCCCATCTGCCCGAGACCCCAGCCACTTCCTGAGACTTAGAGACCGGCCCCAGCTCCCATCCTGCCCCCGACTTCCCTTCTGGACCAGAGTTGGACAAGAGAACTCCCTTTTGGACAAGAGAGAGAGACTTCCTGAATCTGTCAGCTCTTTCTGAAACAAGTACACTGATAAGACCAAGAAGGAACCACAAGGAGATGGGCAGACATCAAGGCAGAAGTACATACAACAAAATGAAGAGCAATACAGCATCACCAGAACCTAGCCCGCCTCCAACATCTAGACCTGAACATCCAAAAATTGGAAGAAGCAGAAGAAAGTAGCCTTATGAGTAACATCATGAAGAAGGTAGAGGCTTGTGTAGAGGAAAAGACAAGAAAATTGGAAGAACGCTGTAAACAACTAGAGGAAAGGGCAAACAAATTAGAAGAAAACAATAAAGCCCTGCAAGAAAACAATAAAGTCCTGGAAGAAAACAAAGTCCTGCAAGAAAACAATAAAGTACTGAAGAAAACAATAAAGCACTGAAAGAAAATCATGAAAAAGCAATGAAACAAACAAAGGAAACAGTCCAAGAACTGAAAAGGGAAATTGAAAAAATAAAGAAGACACAAACAGAGGTATGCTGGAAATAGAAAACCTGAGTAAAAGATCGGGAACTTCAGATGCAAGTATAACCAACAGAATGCAAGAGATGGAAGAGAGGATTTCTGGCATTGAAGATACAGTAGAAGAAATAGTTTCATCAGTCGAAGGAAACACTAAAGCCAACAAAGTCATGAACCAAAATGTCCAAGAAATTTGGGACACCATGAAAAGACCAAACCTACGAATTATAGGGATAGAAGAAGGTGAAGAATACCAACTCAAAGGCACAGAAAATATATTCAACAAAATTATAGAAGAAAACTTTCCCAACTTAAAGAAGGAAATGCCTATGAAGATACAAGAAGCCTATAGAACACCAAACAGACTAGACCCCCAAAAAAGTCCCCTCGACACATAATAATTAAACAACTAAATGTACAGAATAAAGAAAGAATATTAAGAGCAGCCAAGGAAAAGGCCAAGTGACCTATAAAGGTAAACCCATCAGAATAACACCCGATTTCTCAATGGAGACTTTGAAAGCCAGAAGGACCTGGACAGATGTAATGCAGACACTAAGAGACCATGGATGTCAGCCCAGACTAATATACCCAGCAAAACTTTCAATCATCATAGACGGAAGGAACAAGACATTCGAAGACAAAGCCAGATTTAAACAATACCTATCCACAAACCCAGCCCTACAGAAAGCACTAGAAGGAAAATTCCAACCGAGGGAAGTCAGATACACACTCGAAAACACAGGCAATAGATAAAGCCACAACAGTAAACCCCAAAGAAGAGAAGTACACACACACTACCACCAAAAATAACAGGGATGAAGAATCACTGGTCATTAATATCCCTTAATATCAACGGACTTAATTCACCTATAAAAAGACATAGACTTACAGAATGGATACGAAAGCAGGACCCATCTTTCTGCTGCATACAAGAAACACATCTCAAATTCAAAGACAGACACTACCTAAGAATAAAAGGCTGGGAAAAGACTTTCCAATCAAATGGTCTTAAGAAACAAGCAGGGGTAGCCATCCTGATATCCAACAAAATAGACTTCAAACTAAAATCAATCAAAAGAGATCAAGAAGGACATTACATCCTCATCACAGGAAAGATCCACCAAGATGAAGTTTCAATTCTGAACATTTATGCCCCAAACACAAGGGCACCCACATATGTAAAAGAAACATTACTAAAGCTTAAACCACATATAAAACCCCACACATTAATAGTGGGAGATCTCAACACCCCACTTTCACCACTGGACAGATCTCCCAAATCGAAACTTAACAGAGAAATAAAGGACTTAACTGATGTCATGACCCAATTGGACCTAATAGATATCTACAGAACATTCCATCCTAACAAGAAAGAATATACCTTCTTCTCAGCACCCCATGGAACTTTCTCTAAAATCGACCACATACTTGGCCACAAAGCAAATCTCAACAGATACAAAACAATTAGAATAACCTCCTGTGTTCTATCAGACCACCATGGTTTAAAGTTAGATTTCAACAACAACAAAAACTACAGAAAACCTACAATCTCATGGAAACTGAATAATGCTCAACTGAATCACCAATGGGTTAAGGAAGAAATAAAGAAAGAAATTAAAGACTTCCTAGAGATCAATGAAAATGAAGACACCACATACCCAAACTTATGGGACACTATGAAAGCAGTGCTAAGAGGGAAATTCATAGCACTAAATGCCCACATAAAGAAGTTGGAGAAATCCCACACTAGTGACTTAACAGCACATCTGAAAGCTCTAGAACAAGAAGAAGCAAAGTCTCCCAGGAAGAATAGACGCCAGGAAATTATCAAAGTGAGAGGTGAAATTAATAAATTAGAAACTAAGAGAATAATACAAAAAATTAATGAAACAAAGAGTTGGTTCTTTGAGAAAATCAACAAGATAGACAAGCCCTTATCCAAACTAACCAAAAGACAGAGAGAGAGAATCCAAATCAACAAAATCAGAAATGAAAAGGGGGACATAACAACAGACATTGAGGAAATCCAGAGAATTATAAGGTCATATTTCAAAAACCTCTACTCCACAAAACTGGAAAACCTAAAAGAAATGGACATTTTTCTGGATAGGTACCACATACCTAAGTTAAATCAAGACCAGATAAACTATTTAAATAGTCCAATAACCCCTAAGGAAATAGAAACAGTCATTAAAAGTCTCCCAACCAAAAAAAGCCCAGGACCAGATGGTTTCAGCGCAGAATTCTACCAGATCTTCAAAGAAGAGTTAATACCAATACTCTCTAAATTGTTCCACATAATAGAAACAGAAGGAACATTACCAAACTCCTTCTATGAGGCTACAATTACCCTGATTCCTAAACCAAACAAGGATGCAACAAAGAAAGAGAACTACAGACCGATCTCCCTCATGAACATTGATGCAAAAATACTCAATAAAATACTGGCAAACAGACTCCAAGAACACATCAGAACAATTATCCACCATGATCAAGTAGGCTTCATCCCAGGGATGCAAGGGTGGTTCAACATACGAAAGTCCATCAATGTAATACACCATATAAACAAACTCAAAGAAAAAAACCACATGATCATCTCACTAGATGCAGAAAAGGCATTTGACAAAATCCAACACCCCTTCATGATAAAAGTCTTGGAGCGATCAGGAATACAGGGAACATACCTAAACATAATAAAGGCAATATATAGCAAACCAACAGCCAACATCAAATTAAATGGAGAGAAACTCAAAGCAATTCCACTAAAATCAGGAACGAGACAAGGCTGTCCACTCTCCCCATACTTATTCAATATAGTACTTGAAGTTCTAGCCAGAGCAATAAGACAACATAAGGAGATTAAGGGGATTCAAATTGGAAAGGAAGAAGTCAAGCTTTCCCTATTTGCAGATGACATGATAGTATACTTGAGTGACCCCAAAGATTCCACCCAGGAATTGATAAAGCTTATAAACACCTTCAGCAACATAGCAGGATACAAGATCAACTCAAAAAAAATCAGTAGCCCTCCTATATACAATGGACAAAGAAGCTGAGAAGGCAATTAGAGATACATCACCCTTTACAATAGCCAAAAATGACATAAAATACCTTGGGGTAACACTAACCAAGCAAGTGAAGGACCTATATGACAAGAACTTTAAGTCCCTGAAAAAAGAAATTGAAGAAGATGTCAGAAAATGGAAAGATCTCCCATGCTCATGGATAGGCAGGGTTAACATAGTAAAAATGGCAATCTTACCAAAAGCAATTTACAGATTCAATGCAATCCCCATCAAAATACCAACACAATTCTTCACAGACCTGGAAAGAATAATACTCAACTTCATATGGAAAAACAAAAAACCCAGGATAGCTAAAAGAAACCTGTACAATAAAACAACTTCTGGAGGCATCACAATCCCTGACTTCAAGCTCTACTATAGAGCTACAGTAATAAAAACAGCTTGGTATTGGCATAAAAACCGACATGTGGACCAATGGAATCGAATTGAAGACCCTGACATTAACCCACACACCTATGGACATATAATTTTTGACAAAGAAGCCAAAAGTGTACAATGGAAAAAAGAAAGCATCTTCAACAAATGGTGCTGGCATAACTGGATATCAACGTGTAGAAGGCTGCAAATAGATCCATATCTGTCACCGTGCACAAAACTTAAGTCCAAGTGGATCAAAGACCTCAACATAAATCCAGCTACTCTGAACCTGCTAGAAGAGAAAGTAGGAAGTAGTCTTGAACGCATTGGCATAGGAGATCACTTCCTAAATATAACACCAGTAGCGCAGACACTGAGACAAACAATCAATCAATGGGACCTCTTGAAACTGAGAAGCTTTTGTAGAGCAAAGGATACGGTCAACAAGGCAAAGCGACAGCCTACAGAATGGGAAAAGATCTTCACCAACCCCACATGTGACAGAGGACTGATATCCAGAATATATAAGGAACTCAAGAAATTAGACATCAAAACGACCAACAGTCCAATTGAGAAATGGGCTTTAGAACTAAACAGAGAATTCTCAACAGAGGAAACCCAAATGGCTGAAAGACATTTAAGGAATTGCTCAACATCCCTAATCATCAGGGAAATGCAAATCAAAACAACTCTGAGATACCACCTTACGCCTGTCAGAGTGGCTAAGATCAAAAACACTGAAGACACTTTATGCTGGAGAGGATGTGGAACTAGGGGAACTCTCCTCCACTGCTGGTGGGAATGCAAGCTTGTACAACCACTTTGGAAATCAATATGGCGCTTTCTTAGAAAATTGGGAATCAATCTCCCCCAAGATCCAGCTATACCACTCCTGGGCATATACCCAAGAAATGCTCAATCATACCACAAGAGCACTTGCTCAGCTATGTTCATATCAGCATTGTTTGTAATAGCCAAAACCTGGAAACAACCTAGATGCCTTCAACTGAAGAATGGATAAATAAATTGTGGCACATATACACAATGGAATACTACTCAGCAGAGAAAAACAATGACATCATACGGTTTGCAGGCAAATGGATGGATCTAGAAAAAATCATCCTGAGTGAGGTAACCCAGACTCAGAAAGACAAATATGGTATGTACTCACTCATAGGAAGATGCTAGATGTGGAACAAGGATGACTGGACTGCTACTCACATCACCAGTGAGGCTACCTGGAAAACGGGACCCCAAAAAAGACACGGAGAAATGGACGAGATCTACATGAACAGCCTGGTCATGAGTGGGAACAATGAAGGGCGACAGTCGAGGGAAAGAGAGTGGGAGATCCTAGCTGGATCAAGAAAAGAGAGGAGAACAAGGAATAGGAGACCATGGTAAATGAAGACCACATGAGAAGGTGAGAAGGGAGGAAGCAGAGAGCTAGGGAGGCCCACGGAGATCCACAAAGATACCCCGCAAAAGACTGCTGGCAACGGTCGAGAGATGGCAGGAACTGACCTACTCTGGTGATGGGATGGCCAGACACCCTGATAGTTGTGCCATAAACCCCATCCAAGGACTGAGGAATCTGAATGCAGACATCCACGGCTGGGCCCCTGGTGGAGCACTGGGAGTCTAATTAGTGAGAAAGAAGAGGGTTTATATGAGCGAGAATTGTTGAAGCCAAGGTTGGATAAAGCACAGAACAAATAACCAAATGAATGGAAGCACAGAATCTATGAACCAAGGCTGAGGGGCCCACAACTGGATCAGGCCCCCTGAATGGGTGAGACAGTCATTTGGCTTGATCTGTTTGGGAGGCAGCTGTGCATTGGTGCCAGGTCCTGGGCTCGTTGCATGAGTTGGCTGTTTGAATCCTGGGACTTATGCAGGGACACTTGGCTCGGTCTGGGAGGGGGGAATGGACCTGCCTGGACTGAGTCTACCAGGTCGACCCCGGTCCTCGGGGAGACCTTGATCTGGAGGAGGTGGGAATGGGGGGTGGGCTGGGGGAGGGGTGGGCGAGAGGGGAGAACAGGGGAATCTGTGGCTATTATGTTGAACTGAATGGTGTTGTAAAATAATAATAATAATAATAATAATAATAATAAAACACAAAAAATAAATAAAAACAAAAATAAATAAAATAAAATAATTTCAATTGAATTATGGTTTAATAATAATACTTGAGATTTGACATTTATTACAATGCTTTAAAGATGCCAATGGTAGTTAAAGTCTACCTGATTATTTTTGTATTTACGAAGAAAACAAAGTCTAACAGGACAGCAACCTGAATCTCACTTTTTCTCAGCGATAGCAACCAGATCAGTTGTCTAACCATTGCACTAGATTGTAGTCCAGTCTATATTAAAAGCAACAGCAACCAACTCAGCAACTGAGAAAAAGTCACACATGCAAAAAGAGCATTTAACAGGCCGGGCGGTGGTGGCGCACGCCTTTAATCCCAGCACTCGGGAGGCAGAGCCAGGCGGATCTCTGTGAGTTCGAGGCCAGCCTGGGCTACCAAGTGAGCTCCAGGAAAGGCGCAAAGCTACACAGAGAAACCCTGTCTCAAAAAAAAAAAAAAAAAGAGCATTTAACATTGATCACAAATGAAGTGGTTCATGGTCAGAACGAAAAAGGGGTCACTATGATAACTCTCATAAAATGGTGCTTATGTAAAACTGGGAATTAAGCCGTTATTGGTTCATGATAACTTAAAAATATGGTTCATTGTATCTCTGGGAGTTATTATTACAAGGAGGAAAAACAATACTGGAGGAAGGACAATTCAGATTCTATTATTATTCACTCTTTTTCAGAATTTATAAGCATACCCTAAAGTTAAATATGGATTTGTTAAATGGTAGGTGTACTTTAGCAATGGTAAAATTCTGAAAATTATCTTTAGCATAAAGATTCTGAGAAAAAAAACCTCCAGTTTAAATGATTAATGCATATAATATCAAGGTTCATGAAGAAAAAGTCATATTTATGCATTCATCTTGTAAGTGTAATGAATTGACTTGTTTATAGTTTCTATTTAATATGGGAGGTTTCATCCCCTTGCTAATGTTAAATATTTGTTTTTAGCCTAGCTGAAGAGGAAATCTGATGCTCTTGAGAACTCCAGAGTTGGCTAATTACTTCATATAATATCTAACTCTGAAGTTATTTTATACTCCATTTACCAGACTGTTCTCTATTTAAATGAAATATATTCTAGGCATGGTGTTAGCACCTTTCAAAGAGTTTACTGTTTGATATACATTTACTCAATTCTAATCAAGTTTTAGTATAATTAACAAAGGTTATATAGCAAAAATATTGTTTTCTGGCATGAATTCTTTGTAGCTACTTCTGATTCTGCTTGAGTAGCTCCAGAACATCAGTAGTATTAATGCAAACAGCAGAATGCTTCAAAAATTAAAGAAACAGTTCCCCCAATATATATCAAAACAGTTTCAGATACTTTTGTAAAAAAATAAAAGCTTAGAGGGTCATATTGTGTTATTTTAAAATATATTGTGGGCTATAGTAGTCAAAGTATCACTGATATTTGCATGAATACAGACACTTAACAATGCACTACAATAAAATCTAAGAAATAAATACACATATTTAAGACTGTTTTTTTTTTCAACAGATGTGCCAAAGATACACATTAGTATAAATAAGGGTTACTTGCAAAGTTGGAAAAATTACTTTAAAATTATGAATAAAGAGAAAATTATTTATATGCAACTCAAAAATTCAATAACAAGAAGACAACTGAAATAAGTACGATTCTGTGTAAAATTGACTAATAAGTATATTAAAATGTACTTAAATATCTTGAATCATCTGAGGAAAAAAAGTCCAATGGGATGTCAGTTGACTCTTGCTGGAACCAGTATTCTCAACAAGAGAAGGATAATGAGTGCTAGCAAGGATGTTGGATGAAAGGCTGAAAGTATGGAAAAATAAATCTATACAACTATTATGAAAAAATGTCTGCAGGTCCTAAAATTATTAGAAAAAATATAGCATTTCTTTGATTCTGCTGTCCCACTACTGAATATAGATCCAAACAAGTTGAATAATAGGTTATATTCATCTATATTGTCAGATTTATTTCATTACTATCAAAATAGGTGTCTACTAGCCTCTGTCCATCAGCTGATGAATGGATAAAGAATATATAATACACAGATACCACGATAAATAATTTTAAAATTCTCTCTTTGTGTCAATAAGGACAAATTTGAGTAACGTTAAGTGAAATAACTCAGGCATATAAGAAGAAATTTTTGAATGATCTCACTCACATTTGAAATCTAAGAAAGTCAGCTGCAATTGAAGCAGAAAGCTGAATTATGACTACAATAAGCTGGGATAGTTAGATGGGAGTAGAAGAACAAATATTGCTCACAGGATATATAATCACAGCTACGTAGGAGGAACGTTTTATAAAAAGGCACATTTTCAGATGACTGTTCTACTTTCAGGGGGCATATAAATAATACTACTTAAAATAGCTGATATGGCAGGCTTCACAATATGCATATTTTAATAGAAGCTCACAGTAAATATATGGAATGGTGAATTATATTCCCTCTTATTCTCTTTCCTTTTGAAGTCATATAAATTTGAGCAGACTCAAATATCACAACTAAATTTGAAGACAGAATAAGTTGGCACCTAAATATAGAATAACACACTTGCAAATTGATTTTTCTTCTTAAATCATACTTTCTAAGAGAATGCACAATGTGACGGGTCACTTTTGAAAATCTCCGTGAATTTACCTGTTTCCCTGAGAAACTGAACTATGATATGGTTGAGTTTAATCAACTGTTAAATAGGCCAAAATGTCTTAACACAAAAAATTATAAATACCCAATGCTAATACAATCTTACATAAAAATAACACCAAAAGGAAATAAAATGGCCAACATATGACTGTATTTGTGCCAAATTTCTGAGTTTAACCAGGTTGACACTCCATATTGTAATGGTAGTACCATGCATTTTCTTTAACAGGGTTTCTATCACAGAGTCATTTGCACTTGTTTAGCTTTGCAAAGTAAGTGATTGTGTCACTTTCAGGAAAGCAAATCTAAATCATTTTTTCCAGCATTATCTTCTCTAAATCAAACACACACACATACACATACATACACACACACATACACACACACACACACACACACACAATTGAACAGCTAATAATTAATTTCCTATTTCCTCTTTCTAGCTTCTAGGAAACCAATACGAATAAACCACATGACTATTTTTCTAAAACCACAAAACACAATATTATATCTTCATATTTATAATTTGTGAGGGGGGTGACATAAAAATTATATATATATATATATATATATATTATATATATATATATATATATTGGTTTTTCGAGACAGGGTTTCTCTGTGTAGCTTTGCTTCTTTCCTGGGACTCACTTGGTAGCCCAGGCTGGCCTCGAACTCACAGAGATCCGCCTGGCTCTGCCTCCCGAGTGCTGGGATTAAAGTTGTGCGCCACCACCGCCCGGCCTAGATATATATTTTTCTTATTTAAGGTTTTGCTTTTAAACATCCTCTTATATTTGCCATGAAGGCCATGAGATACCTTTCATATGGGAATATCTTGGGTGCTATTGATGATAATTTGATCCTATTGGTCCTACAAGCAACAAGACAAGACAATGTATAATTCCTCCACCTCAGAAAAGGGCTTGCAATGACCTTTACAGTAATACTTTCCATATAGAGAACAACCTGGAATTTCCTGAATATTTATAGCACTTTCATCATTTCTGTCATAATTTTAATGTAATTAATTCATCTCAGGATTATAGTAAATTTAATAGTTTGTTATACTTATTACTTATTACAAAAAAAAAGTATCAGTAGATTGCAGCTACTTATACAAAGGACAAGTTTATTGTTGATAGAGAGTGCATCTTTCTGTTCAAGAATTGCTTATTTTGTAAGCAGTGTGTGACTTTACCCAAATTATTGCCTAGAACAAAGCAAACCTCAATAAGAAAGGAGAGAACAGAGAAAAGAAGGGAGACACTAAGAGAAGGAAGAATGGGTGAGGGAGAAAAAATAAAAACTACTGAATTTTTTTTGAGAATATTTAGTGCCTACTATTCCATTTAAAGCACTTTTGTGAATTCTCTTTGGAGGTGTTTTTTGTTTTAAGATTTATTTCATTTTATGTGTATGGGTGTTTTTGCCCGTAGGCATCTCTGTGCACCACATGAATGCAGTGACCAGAGAGGTTAGAAGAAATCACCAGATCTCCTGTGACTGGAGTTACAAATGTTTTTGAGCTGCCATATGAGTGCAAGGAATCAAACCTGGATCGTCTGGAAGAGCAGCCAGTGCTATTGCTTGCTTAGCCATCTCTCTGACCCCCATTTTAGAGGTGTTTTTTTGTTGTTGTTGGTTTTTTTTTTTTTTTTTTGAGACAGGGTTTCTCTGTGTAGTTTTTGGTGCCTGTCCTGGATCTTGCTCTGTAGACCAGGCTGGCCTAGAACTCACCAAGATCTGCATGGCTCTGCCTCAGGAGTGCTGGGATTAAAGGCATGCATCACCACTGCCCAGCCCCGTTTTGGAGTTTAAGGGTAGAAACAAGAAATAAATATAATGATTGTTAAGTACTTAGATCTTAATGTTTTCTTTTAGTTTCCTAGTTAAATGCTAGGATTTTACTACACATACATTTGATTAGGAAAGCCTTAAATAAGTTAGATTGAAAAGTGGGGAATTAAGGCCAGTTGATCAGAAGATAATTCTCAATTTACATTAAGGCACATAAAAATCATTTATGTCAAATGTGCTTCAAAGTAACAGAAAGAAAAGGGTAAATTCTTACTCATAAGATACTGTACCCTTTCTCTTCCTGTCTTCCAGAAAGTTAGTGG
>NW_023504449.1:0-9150 GCF_004664715.2 Peromyscus leucopus | reverse complement strand
GTGGTGTGTGTGTGTGTGTGTGTGTGTGTGTGTGTGTACATCAGACTTCTCAGGGAAGAAACAATCAATAATCTAGTAATACAGTCACAATAAGTAAATAAATTCCCAGGACACTGCTTTTCAAATGCATATGTTCTTGACTAAATTCTTAAAATTGCATTCACTTCTAGATGAATGTGCACATCTCTGCCCATGTTCATCCTTTAAGTGAAAAAAAAAAACCGAATAACTTAGAAACATTATTTCTGAGTGGCAGCTTTCTTTCCTCAAGGAAAGGGCAAAGATCAGATCAATAGCCCAAACACAAAACAGAAACAACATTCCAAACCCTGACAAGAGCCCAGCAGAGAAAGCTCTGCAACTACAATTTCAAAGAGAACTCTTTTGATAAATGAAGAGCCACCATTCTGTGTCATTAAGACATACAAGCTACACAGTAATATGCTCCTTTCAAGGCCTTACTTCTCGGGACGTGGAAATCTGAACATCAGTCTGGCATTCAATACTTTAGAATGTGTACACAAAAGACGATAAATAACTACAACTCCAACAGTCAAATGAACATGAAAGGGCTATTTCTCCAAGGTCTATATGTCCCTTTGGCAGAGAGACAAACTGTGATGTCCCTTACGGTTTGCACCTTTTCTTGAAAACAAAAGTTGTCAGGATGATCTATGAGCTGGTAGCAAGTTCCTCATTATAAAGACATCTCCCAACTCTATTTTTTAGTATAAGAAAAAAGAAATTTATTTTACCTAACATCAAATAGATGATAGAAAGGAAAGAATGGGTGCTATTTACTATATACACATACAAAAGTAACATACATTTACTGAATACACAATTATGTAAGGTTAATTTTAAGCATTGGAGTTCAAAGTTTCCTTAAGCTCAAGGATTGAAATTCATTCATTATTGTGATATCAAACTCTTACAGGAGAAAAGGTTCCCATAATAGAGAGAGAGAGAGAGAAAGAAATCAAAATCTATTTTTTAAAGAAGAAATTTTCCTTTGATATTTCATATAATAAAGATATGAAATATTTGGTGTTCATGGTGTGGTGATACTTCAATTCTCTTGTGCTCACTGGAAAATGTTACAATGCATAGTCTTGTGATTGAGTGGCATTTAAGTACTACTGATTTTTTATTTTTATTACTATCTTGCCCATGAGTTACATTTCAAACAATAACATGTATTTGAGAGCACAGTCACCACTTCATAAAGAGAAACTGCAGGGATGTGACATATAATTTTTTGTGGCAAGTTTACATTGTATCATAAAATTTCTACCATCTTCTCTGAACACTCCTCCAAATTTCAACTTTTTATCATTTGTTTTGGAGAATTTTCTCTTTCTATTAAGGAATTTTTATTCATATTATTACATATTCATTATTTTTTATTCATAATATTACATATTAATCACAGATCCCCCACTCCTTCCTCCTCCCACCCATCCTGCCTTTCCCACCCAACGCACCCCCATTCCCTCCTCCAACAAGGTAAGGCCTCCCATGGGGAGTCAGCAGAGCCTGGTAGGGGCAGTAGGGCAGGTCCAAGCCCCTCCCCCAGAATCAAGTCTGTGTAAGGTGTCCCAACATAGGTAGTGTGCTCCAAAAAGCCAGCTCATACACCAGGGATGGATCCTGATTCTACTTCCAGGGACCCTTAAGTAGATCAAGCTATATAACTGTCTCGTTATGCAGAAGAATTTTTTCTTTCTGTTGGTCATTTTCAACTCTAATCCTTCTAGTTGGACTACTTTTAGAAAGGATTGTTGAAATTCCCCTTTTATTCTTTTATGACAATTTTCACACTTTTTACCCTTCTCCAATAGTCTACTGGTTGGTGGATGTTGTTTCTGTTGAGTCCATGCTACTGGTTAAACAGCCAACTTTTTGTCTTATTTACTAGCACAACATATTCTTTTTAACGTTATAACACCATTGAATAAAATTGAATCTTCCTTTTGAGGATCTTCAGCCACCACAGTACTGCCAGCAGAATACTCCCGTATACTGTCACTGTTCTTCTACTACATACCTAATTATCTTAGAAATACTGTCTAGGAACAAGTCCATGACTAGAACTCTCAATATCTAGGTTCAGCATGGTTATATTCGTACCTGATTTCTGAAAGGATCTACTCATAGCCTATCTTGACCATCACCTTATACTGGTCACTCAGGTCATTAGTCCATGTGATACTGCTTAGTTAGATCTTGCTAATTCTGGACTTTCAGAATACTCTGTTGATGTTTCTGAAAATTCATAACTTTATGAATCATGCTTTCTTTTTAAGAATTGATCCATTACATCAGGCTATCAAAATCTGAAGCAATAGTCTCCAGAGTTCCAAATCTTGTTAATATTTCAGAAAACATATTTTGACATGGTTTAATCAAAGTTAATGTATTTACTACCTGTGGTGGTATGAAAGAAAATGGCCCCCAAAGGGAGTGGCACTATTAGGTTATGGTTTTGTTGCAGAAAGTGTGTCACTTGAGGGGGTAGGCTTTAAGGTCTCATATATGTTCAAGCCACATTCGGTGAGATATTTCACTTCCTATTGCCTATGGATTAGGATGTAAACTCTCAGCTCCTTCTCAGCACCATGTCTACCTACATGCTTCATGTCCAGCCATGATAATAGTGGACTAAACCTCTGAAACTGTAAACCCCCCAATTAAATGTTTTCCTTTATAAAGAGTTTATAACTAGAGTTTTTCTCTCCAGGTCCTGCAAGTCCCGAGCAGTCCCATATTATTTAAACTGTTTACCCTAATGGCTCAGGCTTCTAGCTAGCTGTTCTTATATCTTAAATTAACCCATTTCTATTATCCATAAGTTGCCACGTGGCTCGTGGCTTACCATTATCTTAACATGTTACTTCTCATCATGGCGGCTAGTAGCTTCTCTCTGCTGAGCCTTCCACTTCCAGAATTCTCTTCTCCTTGTCCTGCCTACCCTATCCTTCCTGCCTGGCTACTGGCCAATCAGCATTTTATTTATCAATCAATCATCCACAGCAAGAGTTGCTGTGATAGGTGTGTCTCTTCACAGCAATAGAAACCCTAACTAAGACACTACCATACAAAAAGATATCATTAGAAGTTTATTGGAGAACCAGGTGGTGGTGGCACACACCTTTAACCCCAGCACTTGGAGGCGAGGCAGCAGATGTCTGTGAATTCATGGCCAGCCTGGTCTACAAAAGCAAGTTACAGGACAGTCAGGATTGTTCTATACATAAACCATTTCTCAGAAAAAAAATTTATTGGACTGAATTATGTCCATCCAAAATGAATATATTGATCCCTTAGCTTCCCTGTAAGAATATATTTGGAGATATCTAATTTTTTTGTTTCATTCCCATTTTTTTTTAATAAATGTTTCTATTCATTTACAACCAACCACAGAGCCCCATCTCATCCCTCCTCCTACTCCCCCAAAATCTTCCCCCTGAACCCACTCCTGATCCCCTCCTCTAAAAGAATAAGGGCTCCCATGGGGAGTCAAGCAAAGCCAGTTTATTTCAGTTGAGGCAGGACCAAGGCCCCCCTCACCCCCTACCACATCAAGGCTGAGAAGGGCCTCCACCATAAGGTAATGGCTCCAGAAAGCCAGCTCATGCACCAGGGATAGATCCTGATTCCACTGCCAAAGACCCTCAAACACACCAAGCTACACAACTGTCTCCCTTATGCAAAGGCCTAGTCCAGTCCCATGCAGGCTCCACAGGTGTTGGTCTAAAGTTCGTGAGTTCCACTAGCTTGGTTTTGGTTGTCTCTCTAGTTTGCCCATCATGATCTTGACACCCCCCACACACTTGCTCATATAAGACCGTCTTCCTCTCTTGCTAGGACTCCTGGAGCTTGGCCTGGTACTTGGCCCTGGCTCTCTGCATCTGCTTCCATCAGTTACTGAATGAAGGCTCTATGATGACAATTAGGGTAGTCACCAATCTGATTACCAGGGTAGGCCAGCTTGCACCCTCTCTACTATTGTTAGTAGTCTAATCTGGGGTCATCCTTGTGGATTCCTGGGAATTCCCTAGCACCAGGTTTCTCCATAACCCCATGATGTCTGCCTCTATCAAGATATCTCTTTCATTGCTCTCTCACTCCATCCTCCCAGCTTGACCATCCAATTTCATCATGTTTCTCATCCCCCATCCTATCCCATCTATTCCCCCTCAACCCCCAGTTATTTATGGAGATCTTATCTATTTCCCCTTCCCAAGGCAATCCATGCATCCCTCTTAGGGTCCTCCTTGTTCCTAGCTCTCTGGAGCTGTGGGTTGTAGTCTGGTAGATATATCATTTAAAGAGATAATTAAAATTAAATATGGTCATATAAGGTATAATGCTCTAATCAATGTGGCCAATGCCTGTATAAGCAAGGATACTACAGATTTCCCTTTCATGAAGTGCAGGAAATGGGCACAGGGGGAGATTAAAAAAAGAAAAGAGAGGGGTAAAATGATGTAAGGATAATACTCATGTATGAAATTCTCAAAAATGAAAAAATAGTAAATAGAAAATGGAACTGTCATAAAATGTAGTTGTCTTAGTTAGGGTTTTTATTGCTGTGAAGAGACACCATGATCACAGCAACTGTAGTAAAGGAAATATTTAATTGGGATAGTAGCTTACAGTTTTAGAGGTTCAGTCCATTATCATCATGGCAGGAACATGGCAGCATGTAGGCAGATATGGTGCTGGAAACTGTGTCCTACATCTTCCCATCAACCAAGATGTCGACTGAGGCACTGGGCAGTATCCTGAGCATAGGAAACCTCAAAGCCTGCCCCCACCCCCACTCACACAGTTCTCCAACAATGCCATACATATCTAATAATGCCACTCCCTATCAGATTATGAGGGCCAATTACATTCAAACTACCATAGTAGTCTGTCACTTTTCTGTTTATATATTGAGAAGTACAGAATAATTTTGAAGAGTTATTTACACACTTATGTATATGGAAGAATTATTTATATTCACCTAACCATGGAAATAATCAATGTATTCAGTAAAAAAATGGGGGACATACACTACATATAATGGAATACTATTCAGACAAAAGTTCTGTCATATATCAAAAAACAGAGAAAACTTGAAGACATTATAAAAAAAAAAAATCCCAGAATGGTAGAACTACAGAACTGCAGAGCTGTTTCCTCTTAAAACAAATATTGGCTATAATTAATAAGTGAATTTTTATCCATACTGTGTAACATTAAAATAATATAAAATACAAAACTCAACTGTCCTAATTCTTTCTTGGGTTTTTTTTTTTTTTGGTTTTTTGAGACAGAGTTTCTCTGTGTAGCTTTGGAGCCTGTCCTGGAGCTCACTCTGTAGCCCAGGTTGGCCTCAAACTCACAGAGATCGGCCTGCCTCTGCCTCAAGAGTGCTGCGATTAAGGCGTGTGCCACCACTGCCCAGCTTAATTCATGGATCTTATAAACTGTGCAGGTCAGGAAAAACAGAACTGAGAGGCGCAGTAGAAGGCCTTAAGAACATCAAAATTTCACAAGTAAAATGTAGTTAGTAATCCACTAAATTGTAATTTATTATCTATTTATGCAGTTGGTATACTCCAGTTGGAACATCTACCCACAAACAATAACTAGAAAGCCTTAAGCGTACAATAAACATGATACTGCTGATAAGTTACTTAGAAGTCAACTAACACAATAAAATATTCCTGTCACCATTAACAGGCAAAGTCTTTGGCGTGATCAATCTAAGATGAATATTTTCAAAAATGGTGGAAATTCTTACATAATTCAACTTATTTGAGGATATCACTGGAATAGTAATTGCCAAAGATAATAAAATACTAATATAAAGTGAGAAGTATTTTTTGCTAAGCTCCCTTTTATAAAATTATGAAAGAATTAGACACAAGTAAGTTGATCTCGAAATGATTTTAAAGTACCATAACTTCATTCATCTTCCCTGGCTGCTTTGCTTCACACATTATCATAGCTGTAAGAATAGCCTCATACTCATTGCTCTTCTATGATATACCTGAGGCAATCACTAAACTTTGTTTTGTTTTTTGGTTGTTTTTTAATTTTTTCCATCTCTAAAGTGAAGGAAAATATAAAGATATCCAAATAGAGTATGAAAACAAGAAACCGAGAGGTGACAGTCTAAACAGTCCTAACTGGAAGGCAGAATGTAAGAAACTGCTATATATGATGAGCCAACATAGCCACAACACAAGAGATATGTAATAGAATGCTTTCATGGAATCATAATTGTTCTCTGTATTTGCTCTGCAGCAATTTGTAATTGTATTTTATGCTTTCTTTGTGACCTTTTCATCTTTTATCTATGTGATTTCACCTATACTTTTATTAATTTCAACATGCTTCTTTTCTTTTTTTTTTTCTTTTTTTTTTTTTTTTTTTTGTTTTTTTTTTTTTGGTTTTTCGAGACAGGGTTCTCTGTGTAGTTTGTGCCTTTCCTGGAACTCGCTTTGGAGACCAGGCTGCTAGAGTACTAGTATTTTTAAGACTTTTTTCAATCTCCCAAGGATCTCTATATACTATTTGCAGTTTTTATGCTTTCTCTGTCCTTCTCAAATTCAAGCTTATCTATTTCACAGCCAGACTTGATCACTGACCTAGCAAACATATATCCATTTTGTATGTGTATTGAATGTTCCCATGCTCTTGAATAATTCCACCTTTAACTCTCTAAATATGTAATATTATTACTGCTTAAAGATACCACTGTAGATCTTATACTGATAAGTGGCATTTCTGTAGTTTTATTTTTCAAAATCTCTTTTTTCTTATCCTTTTTTTGAATTTTTCAACACTTACATGTCATTGTATTTTGTTCTCTTTTATTTCTCTCCCCACTTCCTCTGAGTCCCAAGTCTTCTCCAGCAGATTCCTTCTTCCACCAGTTGTCTTTCACTTCTGCTTTCTTATCACTTGTGCTCCCTACTTCTCATCCCCTTAAGATCTTTCCCTCCTCTCTTCTGATTCCCTACTTGTTTTATAACACACACACACACACACACACACATAGGTTTTTAAACGAAGCTCCACATATAATAGAAAATATAATATTTTCCTTCTTGTACTATATTTACAGCGTAGTCATTATTCCTCTAGTAGATAATCATTTTATTGTATATATTCTGATTCTGGTATTGGAATAAATGTAGAAAGAGACAGAGTAATTTATAAATTATTGGGTCAAACAAGATATTTATAATACATGATATGACACTTCAGTTGTTATCTTTCTTTAATTGGTACCACTTTGCTCATTCTACTCCTCTTTTGTTTCTTTCAATGTTGAATTATTCAAAGGCAAAATCTTGCATTTTAAAATTATGCTGAATTTAATAGTTCCTGTGTATTTATCTTCCTCTTGTTACTTTACACTCTTTATATCTATTGCTATTCACTTTTCTATGCCTCTCTCTTTTCAGTCATTTCAGTTTTTTAAAATAATTTTGAAAAGCGCTTGCAGCAGTATATGTTCAAGCCAGCATTCATTCCGATCAATACTATCATAAATAAAAAAAACCACCAACAATCAGAAAATGATTTACCTTCATCCAAAAGTTATAATCTTTGGTATCTGTTTATATTATCCCATGCCATGGTTATCTCCATGAAAAATTAATTGGTCATAATCTTTCCTTATATGCTAATCCAAATATTAATCAAATCATAATGAACAACACATTTAAATGTGTTATTCTAGTAAAAGTTTTTTCCTATTACCTACAAAAATTATCTTACTGCTAAACTAGTATGTTTAATTTAGAGTTGTCATAAGTATATATTCATACATAGTCATTTAAAAAACAGAAGAAATGTGTTCATTAGTTATAGGGGCTTTTGTTTTTTACATAATATATACTGATCATATTCTTTCCCCTCACTCAACATCTCTCCACCTCCCTACACATCTACTTCATGCTATTTCTCCCTCTCAAAAACACACACACACACACACACACACACACACACAACACACACACACCACACAACACACACCACACACACACACAACACAAAAAACAAAAGGAACACAATTAAAACATGGAGTCAAGGGCTGGAGAGATGGCTCAGCAGTTAAGGACACTGGCTGCTTTTCCAGAGGTCCTGAGTTAAATTTCCAGCACCCACATAGTAACTCACAACTGTCTCTAACTTCAGTGTCAGGGATCTGGCATTCTCACACAGACATACATGCAGGAAAAACAACAATGTACATAAAATAAAAATAAATAAATTAAAAAAAAACATGAAGTCATTTTCTGTTGGCTAACTACTACTGGACATGAGGCCTGCCCTGAAGTGTGGTTGATACACCCAGTGACAGTCTATAGGGGAAAACTGAACTTCTCTTTTCCAGGAGCTAACAATTGCAAATAATTATAGAATGCATGTCCATATTAGTGATATCTTTAACTACTAAGTGCTAATGAAGTTTCTAACAGAAGCATTATTAATCTTTTGTTTGTTCTTTCAAGATAGGGTTTCTCTGTGTAGTTTTGGTGTCTGTCCTGGATCTCACTCTCCAGGCTGGCCTCGACTCACAGAGATCTGCCTGCCTCTGCCTCCAAGTGCTGGGATTAAAGGGGTGTGCCACCACTGCCTGGCCAGAAGTACTATTTTCATTTGCAGTAATGAGATATTTACAATAAGCCTTTGGAGTCTACCTAATATATGGAAATGGTCTTTTTGTAAGAATTGGGTTCTTGCCTTTCCCTTTTGTCATGTATTGAAAATAGAACTTTCTTTACCAGTTCTCATGGACATAAGAACATAACAATTGTGACTGCACCCTCCATCAACCACTTACCATGTTATTCAGTTAATATAAAGTGCAAATGCTCAGAACTGAAGTTATACAACCAATAATCAATTCTAATTCTAATCAAATGAGGCAGAGAGAATGGCAGCAGAAGTCAGGGGAACATTTCATTTTTGTGGCGTGGCCTTCTTACTCTTTTTTCTTAATACCTGTATATATTATCTATTAAAAAAGAATATCAATCTCATAAAACTAGTATTTTTGTAATCAAATATAGCACACCCATTAATTGTATATGGCTAGCTATGGCTAGATATAAATTAATTATCTCCTGCACTGTCTTTTAA
>NW_023504448.1:0-54929 GCF_004664715.2 Peromyscus leucopus | reverse complement strand
TTCTGTGTGAAATGAAGGTACTTTATTTCCTTAATTGAGAAGATGCCCTTGTGTGTTTAACATTCTTGATTTCCCTTTGATCTTCTGTGAATACAAGTGTTATGCCCAGATAATGAGGACTCCCAAAAGACCACCATGGAGATCAAATCCATATGTAAAAGCAAAGAGCCTTTAATTTCAAGCTCCAGGTGTTAGGATTCTGCCACTCCTCCAGCTGCACAACTGCACATGAGCAGTTCAGTAGCTAAGCAAGAGGCCTTATGTCATTTATGTGCTGCATGGTCATACAATCTGTGCATGTGTGGCATAACTCCATAAGCCCACATGCACATCTGCAGATAAATCCTTAAAATGCCAGTCACAGATTCCTCCCCTCTCTTCTGCTCTTTCCTTCTCCCCCTCTCTCTCTTCTCTGCATGTGTCTCTCCACAGGACTGGCCATATTCTCTTCTGTCCCCCCCTCCTCCTAATAGAGCTCTGATAATGGATTTTGTCATGCCTCATGACCTTTCTCGCACAGTTACAGCACCACTTAATAACATTGTGCCTCACTGCTCATTTAAAACCAACTTTTGGTGCTGTGAATCAGATAGGCTCTCCCAGCGCTCTGCCTCCTGGATCCTTTACTAAGGTTTCTTGGATCTACAGCTGCCTGCTTTTTTCATTTGCCAGCCACGGGGACTGCTATACACAACACACTGGCTGCCCAGGTTGGTGAGTTTTCCCTTTCTGATTCTGCACCATTTCCCATGATTGTAGCCTGAGATATATTTCTTGAGTTAGACCCCTGGGGGGTCTTTGGGCTGTGTACCACTACTCGTTCTCTCTTTTTTGTTGGCCTATTTACTTATTTATTTATTTATTTTATAATTTGATTTAATTTTACATATCAGCCACAGATTCCCCTGTCCTCCCGCCTCCCACCCCGCTCCCCCAAGCCCACCTTCCATTCCCATCTCCTCAGGGGCAAGGACTGCCCTGGGGATTCAGCTCAACCTGGTAGATTCAGTCCAGGCAGGTCCAGTCCCCTCCTCCCAGGCTGAGCAAAGTGTCCCTGCATAGGCCCCAGGCTCCAAACAGCCAGCTCATGCACTAAGGACAGGTCCTGGTCCCACTGCCTGGGTGCCTCCCAAACAGTTCAATCTAATTGACTATCTCACTTATCCAGAGGGCCTGACCCAGTTGGGGGCTCCTCAGCTATTGGTTCATAGCTCATGCATTTCCACTAGTTTGGCTATTTGTCCCTGTGCTTTTTCCAATCTTGGTCTCAACAATTCTCGCTCATACAATCCCTCCTCTTGGTTGCTGATTGAATTCCTGGAGCTCTATCTGGGGCCTGGCCGTGGATCTCTGCATCTGCTTACATCAGTCATTGGATGAGATTTCTAGCAAGACAGTTAGGGTGTTTGGCCATCCTATCACCAGAGTAGGTCAGTTTGGGCTTTTTCTTGACCATTGCCATTAGTCTATTGTGGAGGTATCTTTGTGGATTTCTGGGGACCTCTCTAGCACTTTGCTTCTTCCTATTCCCATGGGGTCTTCATTTATTATTCCCTCTTGACAAAGCATTGAATGCTGTTGGACTCCCTGGAGGTCCTTCAGTACATATGTTCCCAGCCCTTAACCCTCCCTTGATGAAGTTTGGGGTAATTTGTGTTGATAATTTATGCCAGTCCACAGATCTTTACCTATTCTTGGGAATGCCTGAGATGGGAGTCTTAGAAACATTTGTTATTTTAATTTTTAATTGTTTTATCACTTGGCTGCAGTCATGTGACATAGAGGCTTCCTCCCCTTGGTCCCACTCCTCCTCTGAGAAATGCCTTAAATATCCCTATTTTACATAAATATGGCCACATAACATCTGCTTGAAGCCCAATATTTCATGGGAATTATCTAACTTTTGCCAGTGAATGGGCAAATGAAAAGAGTTACCCTATCCCCACACTTTTACCTAAGTTCTGAACCCTCCCTTTCTGATTCTTTCTCTCCTGCCCATGAACATCCCTAAATCTGAGGAATTTCTGACTCCAAAGAATCTCTGCTTATCTGACCTCCACTCTGTTCTCAGGTACTGGTTGGGCCACTCCTGCCTGACTCTGGCTCCCACTTTTGTTCTTACTGTCACCCATTCACAGCTGCCCTGAGAAGCACAGACAGGTCTGGAAGCAGACTAGGATGCATGTAAATGAGTTTATGATCAGGACCAACATTGGGATTATAATAATCCAGATGGCTCTCTAGCCAGAGATCAGTTTACATGGCTGGTCTCCCTAAAGCTGTCCTCATACCAGCAAACTATCAAAAAAAAGTAATTCAAGATATGGAATAAAATCTGTCTCTTGTCTCCCAGAGCTTCCCACATCAGGGCTAAGCTTAAGCATCTGGAGAGAGGGCTCCTGACCCCACAGCTAGAAGTTTCAGCTGTGGCATTTAAGGTACCGTGGGAAACATGAGAAAGCCCATCAACAGAATTGACAAATGTTGGCACACACTATGCAAGCAGCTGCATAAGGGCTACTAGGTCCCTTTTTAAAAATGTGTGCTAAAAAAGCCCACATGGGCTAGTGAATGCCCTGTGCCTTCGGCCATCAATTAAGCCTTGTTCAAAGTGTCATCTAGAGAGATAACTGGTCAGCTGACTGCCGCCATGTACCTTGTGGCATGGGAACATCAAACAAAAACCTCCACCAGACTTCCTAGGCTTTTCCAGGGGCTCACAGGGAACCCCCGATGCAGCATGGGGTGATCCATTTTTTTCTGGTTGGACACTGAGCCACTTACTCTGTCCTGAGGGAGTTTGGGGGTCACATCTCTCTCATTCCCTATTGTCAGGGTAGGAGGACAGCCTTACCCACCTCACCAGATGCCACTAATTAATTGTGCTTTCAGGGTACCTAATGGGAAGAGATTTTTCAGCTAAGGTAGGAGCTTTATTTCATTTGCTTCCTCCATGTGCCTCACACCAGACTAGTCAGAAATGCTTTTCCTCCTCATGCACAGTGATACAGACAGGGGCCTGCTCTCTCGCAAGTTCCAGAGGACATCAGGATCCACTGCCTTGTCACCAATTCCAGAAGAATGAGGTCTCACCCACAAGCTTTTCTCCTCTTTGTTCCCTCTTCTAATTAACTACTCAGCTAATTGTTTCAGGATCACCATAGATCTGGAGTCCAAGGACCATCAAGTATATACCCAGGTGGTAAGGAACAGTAAAAGTCTAAAGTTATTTATAACCCCAGACCCAAAAGTGTCTGGGCTCTGCAGAAAACAGACTTTAATATAACAATCTATTACTGTTAAATGCTCTCAGCAATTGACCACCTGTATCTCTGGGATGATAAACTAATAAAGGAAACAGGTGCCTTAAAATAATCTGTCTCTGTGCTCGCTTCGGCAGCACATATACTAAAATAATCTGTCTCTGATAAGGCTTATCTCAGGTACAAATTAAAAGCATATCCCAAATCTCTCTCTCTCTCTCTCTCTCTCTCTATATATATATATATATATATATATATATATATGTGTGTGTGTGTGTGTGTATACATATATATGTATATGTATATAATATAACATATGTGTGTGTACATACATACACAACCACACACACACACACACACACACCACACACACACACACACACACTAACCAATGTAAGCAGAGTACTAAACACTACAATGTCATAGTCACCAGCCCAAGACTTTAATTTTCTCATGGCTACTTCTTAATATGTTTAAAATGTTTTCTACACTCCAGAAACCAGATTGAATCCATCTGGACAGGTTGGATCTGCTTTAGTTAAGTGCAACTTAAACTTTCCAGGTCCCAGGATCCCTCTCACTTGGACCTCCCCCCAATGAAAACAATAAAAAAAAATTCTTTTTCCTAAGCTTTTCTCTGTCTTACTAGCACTCTCTCAGACTCAAGCAGCCAGAGTCCCAAGCCAAGAAAGATGGACTACTCCAAGGCAACAGACAACAGCCCACCATCCCAGGATACCTAACTACATCAGAAGCCCTCTTTCCTACCCCTCTAAGAGTCAACCAATGCCCATCAAGACATCTGCAGTTTTTTTTGGGAGAAAAAGATGCCTCTATTCCTGTTCATTCCCCCTTTTTATTTATTTTTTATTTTTTTCCAAGCAAAACTGTATCCAGCTTTATTAAAGATACTTTCCATAAACAATCATGGTTTTTCAGGTAGGACATGGGCAGACAGTCATTAACAGTATACAAGAACTTCCAAATTCCCTCTTGTATAGACTACCAAAATCAGAAAGCCACTATATAAAACCTGATGAGTCTTCATTCGATGCTTTGAAAAAGGGGGAGAGCTTAGAGTGGAGGGTTGACAGTTCAACATTGAGGATGTTGTTTATCAACTTTTCACAAGCTGACTCTGACTTTCAGGAAACCAAACGAACATGGCAGAATTATCAATCTGAAGATCCACAATCTTTTTATAAAAGGAACCGCTGCTCTCTTGAGGACACAATGATACACTGCAAAGTCCAGATTTCCTGATAGACCGGCAAAACCAAATTTGGGGTCAGGTTCCAACAGGTCTCTGGTTTGAAGGGAGTTAAGTCTATGTTGATGGTACAGGGGAGGAAGACACAGAAATGAATTTAGAGTTTCCCACACTAGGCCATGGTGGTCACATATGTCAACACTAGGACGTTTCTCCTGAGAGCCAAGAGGAGTCTCTCAATATTAGCAGGGAAAGATGTTTTCCAACATTAACCATCACCAATCCAGCTTGGGAAGACATTTTGTTAGTGACACATGTTCCCCGCCCCCCAAAAAAATGAAGTGTTCTGTGTGCTAAACAACATAGCTTTAAAAAAAGTAAAACAAAATTCTGCATTTTTATAAAACTTGATAAAAAATAGTATTTCAAACTGTACAGTCACCAGAAGTACACAGTTATCAAAAATGCACACATTTCACCTGGCATCTCCAGCACCTTCAGCTTTGTGCCTGGTCTGTTTTGTCATCTCCATTCTCTGCAGGATTATTTGCATCCTTCCAGCATCGGCTTTCCCCTTCTTCCCTTTGGGGACCTTCTCTCCCTTCTTTGCAGGGGCCTTTTAGGCTTCGGCCTCTGGCTTGGAGGAGCAGGTTTAGCAGACAACCTTGCAGATCTTCTCTGTGGCCCGTCCTTCACCTTGGCTTTATCTCATTTAGTATCCCCTTCAGCCTTTCTTTTGGGCATGGCAGCGGCAGGAGATGTTGGCGCTGAACGCGGGGATGCCGTGGTGCATGGGTTTGGTCCGACCGGGGTCATTCTCCCTCTTCTTCCTCATCCACCTTTTATAATAACCAAAAGGTCTGGAATGTTAGTATTTCTGCCACTCCTCTAGTTGCATGACCATACATGTGCAGTTCAGTAGCCAAGTAAGGGGCCTTATTGCAGGAGCCGGGACAATTGCCATTATAAGATGGGCACCGACTTCCTTACATTCTGAAGATTTATAACTATAAGACAATGCTTTTGATGAAAATACGCACCTCGGCTTTGCGCATGCACAAGCTATATATTGGTCCCTAGCCAATCCTGTGGTGCCTGGTGTGGCAAGCTAATTTCAAGCCAGTCAAGGAGCGATCCGTGCTTCTTTTCCCTATATAAACAGCTGCTTTTAGTGCTCGGGGCCCCTCACTTCCAGCTCTCCCTTAATCAAAAGGCTCTCCAATAAAGTGTGATTTGAGAAGAATCCTTGAGTGGTGGTCATTCTTTCTGCTGGTCGAGAAGATTGCGCAACTGGTGCTGAAACCTGGGAAATTCGGACACCGAGAGAGGGGCGAAGAGCATTCAGAACTCGACACAGTGAGAGGAGACGTCAGTAAGTATCAGCTGGTATCTCCAGGGATGCTGACTACTGGGGTGGAATTCTGGGTGATTGCTTTTGTCTTTCCCTTGTGGTACTTCTGGTCCTTGCCTGTTGCTTCTGTTTGCACTGTGACTAACCCGGAAGAGAATGTCGGTGCTTTTTTGAAGAGTAGCAGAGTTCGCCTAAAACCAAAGTAAGTCCATGGTAGATAATGCAGCTTTTCGAGAGAGAAGTCTGCCTTCGTGCCGCCTTCTCTACCATGGATAAACTCGCTCGCAGATAAGAGTGTGCCATGGGCAACAGCAGGGGCGCCGCTTGGATGCCCCGATTTTCATGAACCCCTACAGGCGTTACTCCGTCAACGTGACTTAAAGATCTCCACAGGTACTATAAAAATATTATTAAAGACATAGATAAGATTGCACCATGGTTCGCGGTGTCCGGAGACCTTAATTTGGCTTCCTGGAATAAGCTTGGAAAAGATCTAGAGAGGGCAAAACAGGAAGACAGGATAGGGAAGGGCACTCTGCCTCTCTGGCGGCTTGTCCGTTCCTTCCTCAGGGACTATCGTCATCATGACATCATTAGGGAGGGAAGACGAGCATTGATGCAGCACCAAGATAGCCTTTCAGAGTCAGAAACAAAAAAGGAGGATATAGTTAGGCCTAAAAAGAAAAAAGATAAAAAAGGAAAAAACTAAGAGCTCTAAAGAAGATACGAGAGGAGGCTTGAGTCCTTCAAAGAATAGAACAGGAGGAGAGGAGAGAGCCAGGGTAGACAGCTTTATCCGACCCTGGACGAATTTATAAGCTTAAAAATAACAGATGAGGAGTCCAGCGACAGGGAACCTCACAGAGAGTCAGAGGGGGAATCAGACTTGGAGTTAGAAGAGAATTAGACCCTAAAGACAAAGTTCTGGAGGAGACGACCTGCGAGGTATGAGAAAAAAGATATGGGCGGCAGCGACCTTTGTGGCCAAGGATAGAAAGGAGACTACACCTTCTGCGCCCCGCCATATTCTCGGCGGCTGGGAAATGTCACTTATAAAAGGAAACACCTGGTCCCGCTTGGCGGCGCGTTCCCAGTTTTTGAAAATTCTGTTACATTTGAGAGATTTTTCGAGCCCGTCCTACAAACAGATAAAGGACTTGGCGGAGGCAGTACACACTTACGGAGTAGCCCCGCTTTACAACAGCTTTGCTCCGCAGGCTCACTGTTAATGCTATGATGCCTAATGATTGGCTTGAGGTCGCTCGACATGTCTCAACCATGGGCAGTTTCTTGATTTTAGATCCATAATTATGGACAAAGCTCAGGCCCAATACAAGAGAAACGTGCAGGAGGGACAGCCCGATTGGACCGTAGATATGCTTCTTGGCCAAGGGCAATGGGCCATTGATCAAACGAATTATCCCTGGGAAGTATACAGGCAAATAAATGAAATTTATTATAAAGCCTGGCGGGCAATTCCCAATAAGGGCGAGATGGCCGGTAGCCTCACTAAGATTATCCAAGCCACGGCCGAGCCATTCTCTGATTTTGTCGCTCGCATGATCGAGACGGCGGAGCGTGTTTTTGGGGATCTTGATGCCTCCATGCCGTTCGTGCAACAGCTTATCTTTGAACAAAGCACAAAAGAATGTCAGAGAGCAATAACACCAGTCAAGGACAAAGACTTGGAAGTCTGGGTAAAAGCTTGCAGAGAGGTGGGCGGTCCCTTGACCAATGCAGGCCTGGCTGCAGCTGTTCTGTCTGCCGCTAGGGCAGCTAAGGACAGAAAAGGAAAGGGCTGCTTCAGATGCGGCCAACAAGGGCACTTCAAGCGACAGTGCCCTCAGGCTGCCCGCAAGGCCTTCCGGGGAGTCAGAGAGTTCCAGGAACCTGTCCTAGATGTAAAAAGGGAAAGCATTGGGCTAATGAATGCAGGTCAGTTAAAGACATTAATGGACATCCCATTCCCCTGCCAGTACAAACCCGGAGCCAAAAAACGGGGGGAAGGCCCTCCCCAAGGCCCGCAAATCTATGGGGCACTCCAAACTCCGGCCCCCATTCCCAGCCTACAACAGTCATTCAGGCCAGAAGGGCAACCTCAGCTCCACAGGGTTGGACCTCTGTGCCTCCTCCGGATTGGTCTTAACACAGGCCATGGGAGTACAGATATTGGATACTGATGTGACAGGGCCTTTAGATAAAGATACTGTAGGAATGGTTTTGGGGCGCTCCTCTTCTACTATGAGAGGGTTGATAGTCTTTCCTGGGGTCATAGACTCCGATTATACTGGAGTGATAAAGGTCCTTTGTCATGCACCTTATGGTGTAGTTTCCATAGCCCCAGGAGACAGGATTGCTCAGCTCTTGATTTTGCCCTCAAAACACGGAAATTTCCCCTCACTAAAAGGAAAGAGGAGCTGCAGGCTTAGGCTCTACAGGAGTCAACCTTGCATGCTTATCCATGGAGTTAGACCAGAGGCCATGCTGTTCTTAAAAATTGAAGGAAAACATTTTCCTGGTCTGGTGGATACGGGGGCAGATCGGAGCATTATTCAGATAAAAGCATGGCCAAAACAGTGGCCGCTACAAAAATCCTCCCAAACTCTACAAGGTCTTGGCTATGCTAACACCCCATGTGTGGTGCAAAAAGAATTGATTTGGAGAACTGAGGAAGGCCAAAAGGGAACTGTACAACCATTTGTGCTCGATGTCCCATCAATCTCTGGGGGCGAGATGTACAACAAATTTAAGACAGATTAACTAATGATTTCTCAGAGGCCAGTCAGAATACGATAAAACGACAAGGGTATGTCCTGTCTCAGCAACTTGGAAGATGCCTCCAGGGGTGTCAGAAACGCCAGTTGAGCCAGTTCCTAAGTCGGATTGAAAGGGACTGGGTTTTTCCTAGGGGCCGCTGAAAAAGGAGCTTCCAATGAAGGTACGGTGCCATACCCTGGCTAACCAAAAGGCGGTGTGGGTGCCTCAGTGGCCCCTTTCACAAGAAAAGATGGAAGCTGCCAGAGAACTAATTAAAGGAACAGTTACAGTTGGGCCATATTGAGCCTCTCTGTGTCTCCCTGGAATACACTATTTTTGTCATCAGAAAGGCCTCGGGCAAATGGAGGCTGTTACATTGATTTAAGGGCAGTCAATGCCCAGATGAAGGTTATGGAGGCTGTCCAGAGGGGACTTCCACTGCTTTGGCACTGCCTTGCGACTGGCCTGTCCTGACTCTAGACATCAAGGATTGTTTTTTTCTCTATCCCTCTTTGCCCTGAGGATAGAGAGGTTTGCTTTTACTTTGCCATCTGTTAATCATGAGCAACCAGATGCCCATTATCAATGGAGAGCCCTCCCACAGGGCATGGCCAATAGCCCAACTATAATATTCGCGTCCTGGTGCCTGTTAGACAAAAGTGTCCTTTAGTCCAGATCGTCCATTACATGGATGACATTTTGTTAACCGCTTCTTCGCAGGAGGTGCTCCATAAGGCTTTCCAGGAGGATACCTCTGCTCTTATTAAATGGGGACTTACCATCGCCGCCGATAAGGTTCAACAATCCCAAGTAATAAAATTTGGAGGGGCCATTATCTCCTCGTTATTAGGCCACAAAAGATCTCTATCCGGACGGCTCAGTTAAAAACACTTAATGATTTTCAACAGTTGATGGGCGATAACAATTGGATCAGGGGGTATTTAAATGTTCCCCGGTCAGAGTTGTTGCCCTTATTTTCCATTCTAGAAGGTAATCCTATGTTACATCTCCTCGGGTGTTACACTGCTGGCCCTAAAATCCCTAGAAAAGGTCGAGGAAGCAATGACCAGAACTCAGTTAAATCATTATGATCCGATCATGCCAATTTCATTATGTATTTTGAAAACAAAAAATTATCCTACAGGGGTCCTATGGCAGGATGGCCCCCTGTGGGGCTTCATGGTAATTCTGTTGGGGCTAGAGCTTGTTGCAAATCAGGCGCTATTGGTTTAAAATGTTGCTTGATGCATTTTGCGAGGATTCCAGAAAAATTCCTTATACCAGGATCAAGTAGAGACCTTGGCTGCCACTGTGGATGCATGGGCAATCCTTATATGCACGTTCCCTAACCTCATTGATAATCATTATCCTAAACATCCCTTGCTTGCAATTGTAGAAAACGATTTGGTTTATTTTCCTGTTGTTACTTTAAAAGAGCCTTTGGCAAACCGCCTTGACAATTTACACTGATGGCTCCAAAACAGGACAGGGTGCCTTTGTGGTTCAAGGCCAGGAACCAGTGATTTTGACTTTCCGACCAGATGTTCCACAGGTTACAGAATGCTTGACAGTCTTAGAAGTGTTTAAGAGATTTGGTGAACCCTTTAATTTGTTTTCTGACTCACAGTATGTAGTAAATGCAGTTGCCTCTCTTGAAGTTGCAGCCTCTGTCAAGAGTACGAGTGCTGTTTTTAATATTTTATTTGCAAATTCAAGACCTTATTTTAAAGAGAAAATATCCCTTTTATGTTGGTCATATTTGGGCTCACACTTTGCTACCAGGCCCTATGTCTGAAGCTAATGCTTTGGCAGACCGGTCAACTCGAGCTCTGGCTCTGGTTGTAACAGATTCTATCGAATTGGCAAAAGATTTTCATAGGTTATATCATGTGCCTGCCATAAAGTGCTCAATGCCTCTTTTACTGAGAGGGTGGTGTGGTTTAATGGAACCTTCCTGTTCCCTGGAAATGTTTCACGAACACCACCACTGTCACCCCAGCCTCGCTTGCCCGCATTGCTGGGGCTCCTATGAGAATGAGGTCTGGCCATGGTCTGATTGTCAGTCAGCTATAGTCACCTGGGCAGACAGCAACAAAAGGTTCACTTTCTCACCTGACATGCGTGGTCTGCCTGACACAAGTAACCCATGGACTCAGGGGTTTTTTCCTCCAAGATGAGAGAATGAAGCCCTACGACAAATGGATGCTCTGTGGAGTTAATGGTAGTTGTACTGATCTGACCACTTTTTCCCTCCTACAAGGAGGAGTGGCAGGTGTCAGTAATTTCTCAGGAGCATTTTCTGTAGCAATGACCATGAAGGAACACCCCAAGGATTGGGGCGCTTCTTGGAATGTGGGAAATTTGACTGGTGGTATCACCGAGGCAAAAGAACATTTTAGTAATACCACTTATTTGCCTGCCCCGGTGTGTGTTTATCCCCCATTTTTATTTGTGTTAAGCAATTTTTCTTTCAAAGTGTGCTCCAATAATACATGCTTTTTATCTCAATGTTGGGATGCGGAACGCTTCACCAAAGCCTTGGTAGCCAGGGTCCCCAGTTGGGTCCCCGTGCCAGTAGAGGCACCTAGCACCATGACGCTGTTCCGACTAAGAGGATTTTGGCTTTACTACAGTGGTCATAATTGCCATTTCCGCTGCTGCCACTGCAGCCACTGTTGCAGGTATAGCTATGACCACCACTGTCCAGACAGTTGCCACTCTAAATAATCTGTCTACAAAGGTGGCTCAGGCTCTGGAGTCTCAGACTGCTCTAGATTTGCACATAAAAGGAGGATTGATGGTTGTTAATCAAAATCGATCTTGTCCAAGAACAACTGGATATGCTCTGGCAGCTGGCTCAGTTGGGCTGTGAATGAAATTTAATGTGCTGTGCATTACCAGTGTGCCGTATGAAAACTATACTAGAGCTGCCAATTTGTCTCGCTCCTTGTCTTTACATCTTGCAGGGAACTGGTCTGAGGAGTTTGATGTTCTCCTTGGAGGCCTCCGGCGTGCTGTGATTGCAATCAATTCCACATGAGTGGACCTTAGCCTGGCCAAGGGAATGACATCTTGGATCACCTCCGCTGTTTCCCTGTTTAAGGAATGGGTGGGGGTAGGATGTTTTTAGCGTGCTGCCTGGGAGGATGCGCGGTTTGCTTATGGCTGGTCTGTCGCTTGCGAGCCCCAAACCAAAAGGGACAAGGTGATTATTTCTCAAGCATTGGCTGCATTGGAGTGTGGCTCCTCCCTCAAATTTGGCTTTCTGCCTTAAAGAGCAATTGACCTACTCGGCCGTTGCACCCTCAGGGACAGAATTGCCCATTGCACAAGGTTAGGCAAGTAGAGTTGTCTTGGCCTTAGCACTGCCTTTGCACCTCCGAGGGCTTGATCCCATTGCACCAGAGAAGGAGTGTCTATCTGGCCCTAGGCCTCCCTCGATCGTCCACACATCATGAGGTAGGGACCTGAATTGGAGCAAGTCCTCATTTTGCTCTTATATTTAAACAAAAAGGGGGAACTGCAGGGAGCCGGGACAATCGCCATTATAAGATGGCACTGACTTCCTTGCATTCTGAAGATTTATAACTTATAAGACAATGCTTTCGATGAAATACGCGCCTCGGCTTTATGCATGCGCAAGCTATATATTGGTCCCTAGCCAATCCTGTGGTGCCTGGTGGTGGCAAGCTAATTTCAGCCAGTCAAGGAGCGATCCGTGCTTCTTTTCCCTATATAAACAGCTGCTTTTAGTGCTCGGGGCCCCTTGCTTCCAGCTCTCCCTTAATCAAAAGGCTCTCCAATAAAGTGTGATTTGAGAAGAATCCTTGAGTGGTGGTCGTTCTTTCTCACTGGTCAACAAGATCGCCGCACCTTATGTCTTAAATCATTCATGTACTACATGGTCACACAATCTGCACATGTGTGGCATAACTCCATAAGCCTACATGCACATGTGCAGAGAAATCCTTAAAAACATGTTCACAGACTCTTCCCCTCTCTTTTGCTCTCTCTTCTTCCCCATCTCTCCCTTGTCTGCATGTGTTGCTCCAACAGGTCTAGCCATGTTCTCTTCTGTCTCTCCCAATAAAGCTCTGATAATGGATTTTGTTGTGCCTTGTGACCTTTCTCACATGGTAACAGCACTGCTTAATGAATAACATTTCACTGCCACACCACTTATTTAAAACCAACACCAGAGCTTGGTCTCTTCGTCTGCCAAATGCAGCAGTGAGTCCAGGCAGCATGGGTTTTATATCATACCAGAGGTTGGGGGGAGGGGATTTCCAGGTTTGGGACCCTGGTTGCCTGACATTTGTCTAGGGGTATAGGGAATGTTTGAAATGTGAACTATTTCCTCTTAGATGCAGGCCCTGCTGCGTGGGATCAGCTCATGGCTTTTCTGGGGTCCAGGGGTTACCTGCCAGAAGCTGTGTCTGGGCCTTTAAGCCTGTCATGGTAGCTGTAGAGTCAAGCTGTTTGGGGCCCCCAGATTACCCCCTTCACAAGTACCAATAATAGGACTCAATCATGAGTCCTACCTGTCCAGGGGTCCAAGGGTATTGCAACATAAGAACCATTAGCTAACAGATTTTTCTAGGGCAGTGACATCTGTATCTATCATAATTCTTGAGGCCCTATAGTTCTGATCTTTGATCTACAACCAGATTATAATCTTATATAAAACTCTTTGGTTCTGCACAAGGAAGGTCAAGTGTCTTATTTTACTGCAGAGACATTTCAGTTAATAAATATATCAACTGACAATTCTGAACCTATATTCCTGGTATTCCAATAAGCCATCTTGCCCCTATGCCAGGGAGTTTCCTTTTCATCCAGTATTACAACCTATTTTGGGTGTGAAACATGGGACAACATAGTCTTATCTGGAACTTCTTCGAGCTGACATTTGGGGCACCATTGTCACAGTCCCCAAAAGGCTGAAAGGCTAGTCAAAGGCTGGACAATGGAGCATCTGTCAAAAGCATGCGGCTATCTGACTCAGCTGTAGAGATAGGGAACATTGGCTGGGCTGGTCCACATCAGGTTTTAGCAAGTCCAGAGCTCATAGTTGTCCAGAGCAGTGTAGTCAGCAACTTAAACTTGGAGATGTCTGCCAACCAAGTAGAAAACTGTTGAGACAAATTTAAACTAGGAACAGAAGTTCAAATTTATGAACTTATTTAGAATTCTTAGGCACACATTCTTAGTAATTGGGATGACCAGGAGTCCTGAGACTAGGAGAGAAAAAATATCATCCTTAGGAATAGACAAGTGGGGAAATTTTAAGTTGTACATATCTGGAATCCTTCTGACTCTGTGAAGCACATCCAGGTTTTATGAGTCTTTTAATCCTCTGAGGCCTACTCTAACTATCTTACAAAAAGACATAAAAGTTTTAGACACATTAGTATTATTAGTCTACCAAAATCCACATCATAGACAAATCAGGTGATTATCTGTAAAACAGCAGAAGTACACTCATATCTTTGAGTCCTAGCAAGAGCTACAGATTTGGGTTAAAAAGCATGGGCATTTTCCTCTGTCCAGAGAGCCAGGTATAAATTGGACAGAGATTTTTTTTTTGGCCTGATGAAAAGCACTTTTAAATTTACATTTAGATGACCAAAATAAATCTAAAATGTTGAGTCTGAGCTTGTTATTGAACAGTAAGTAGTCATTGCTCTACCAGCTTATCAGAACTCTATTAAATGTTAAGCTCTAAACTGTTAATATCATAGAAGGGGAGCAATCCAAAACATTTCTTATAACCTAAATCATTTGTCTCTTTACAATTTGCATTTATATCATAAATCATTTTCTGAGATCTTCAAAGCTTATAATCTTTCATATCCTCAGGCCTTTATATATCTTAAAACATATTCTTAAAAATAAGCTAACAAGCTGGCTATAGCCTTGCAGAAGGATCTATTTGTCTGATGCTGGCAAGCTAACAAAGTTATAGCTAGCCTAGGTATCAGTGCTATCAGAGATCTAAAAAGGATAAATCATGTCTGAGTGCATACCAAGCAGCTTCCAATTATACCCAGGTCTTCATAGTGTATCAGAACAGAATCACTCTACTTCAGCTATCAGGCCATAAGGGAGAGTTTCTCCTGTGGAAGAGGTGCACAGGAAGACTGATTTTACTTTGTCTAGACAAAATTGGTAGAATCAATTCAACAGTGTCCTGCTGCTTGTCCATGATCTGGGACAGGTCCTGGTAACACACATTGCATTGAGGCATCTTGCCCGGTGGTGAGTATTGCCATAATCCAAGTGGAGACCTTGGGTCACTGCTAGGATCTTGAAGTCTATCTGATATAATAAGCTTTTAGATCAACATTTTAAATGCCATATTATATAGATCTCTTAAGTATGAGCACAGTCCATGTATATATGAATAGACAAACTATGTTTGTAGTTACTTGTTTAAACTCAACTCTGAAAACATATACAAGGGACTGAGTAATCTTATCCCTGTAATTAATTACATCAGTACTTAGCATGACTATAATTAAAGAACTTGCGTATTTATGACTATTTACTTAAGTTCTCTAACAATCTACAATAAGTAGCCTCAAAAACAATGATTTTAAATTGAAGCCCTTCTAATATCAAATAGAGGTTCAGTAAAGAAACCAAAACAAAATGGTCATGTTAGTGGAAGTGCTCTAAGTTCCTTTTAGTATCAAAATAAAACTTTTAACCTTGGTATAGTCCATATAGAGGCTGGCAACTTTAATGATCCTTTTATAGTGTACCATGAATGAAAATGGGGGCAGTAAAGAAACCAAAATACACATTCTGAGCATGAAAAAATATTTTCATGTCTAGTTTCTTGAGTTCTTTACATATTTTGGAGATCTGCCTTCTTTTAGATGTGGAGTTGGTGAAGATCTTTTTCCATTCTGTAAGATGCTGTTTTATCTCACTGACAGTGTCCTTTACTTTACAGAAGCTTTTGAGTTTCAGGGAGCACAATTTATTTATTTATTTATTTATTTATTTATTTATTTATTTATTTACTTATTTATTTATTTTTCCATCACAGGTAATTTATTTTGTTCTATTCATTCACAGTTAATACAGAAAATACTTGGAAACATTTCCATATAATTTTTGACCCAGAAATCATCAAATAGAAGTATACAATGTTGACAGGAGACAGTACATTTATAATTTATAACCCCAAATGTATTTATAAATTAGAAATGGAAAGATCTACAAATGAAATTATGAAGGTTCACCAAAGTCATTTAATCTGTCAGTTTCTCATTCATTTTTATGTCTTAATAATATTCTACTGTATGAATAAGTCAAATTTTATTTCTCTCCAGTATTTGATAGCTATTTGAGTTCTTTTAACTTTTTTACTATTAGCAACACACTGCTGTAAACCTTCATGTACATGTTTCATAGGTGCGCATTTTCAGTAGTTTGAGGATATATTCCTAAGGGTAGAGTTGTTGAGTAACAGAGTAACAATGTTTTGCATTTTGACCAACCACCAAACTGTTTTGCCAAAGTGGCACACCATTTTACAATCTCACCAAATCCTTGTTTTTAAGGCTCTGATTTTTGTACAAAAGCATTCAATCATTCTGTCAGACCAAACCAAGAAAAGTAAGCTATAGTTCAGAGCTGTTCTATTCCATTTACTATGCAAAGCCATTCTTGGTGTTTGCAACTCTCAGCCCTTTTGAGTATTCTTGCAGTGTTCACTTTTTCCTCCACCACTTTTTTTTTCTTCTTTTTTTCTGGTTTATTTCTATCTATTACAAATGTATAAAAAATCCTCCATCAATGCTGCTGATAGCAGCAGAACCTTGAGAAATATACCTTTGGTTTGCCTCAGAAAAGGAACACATATTGCACTGTAAAGTTTATAAAATTGGCGCAAAACATTGTGATAATGTTACAATACCAGTTTTAAGAGTTCAGTGACTAATGGGGAGCCAATGGGATACATGCAGAACTGTGAAAGTGATCTCACTTAGCCAGCTGTACGCGTAGACTGTAAATCTACATTGAGATCATTTCTGAACTAAGACTATCATCTCAGTTTATCTGTTGAGGTCAACCAGGAAACCCTAGAATATACTTTGATTTTTGCAAAAAACAAAATAGGGGGAGGGGTTTCTTCAGCATTTCAGTCCACGAGTAACAGTATCCTAACAGGCAAAGTGTTCTCTCACTGTCAACATAGAATGAACTGCTGCTGGAGGTCAACTTGGGCTTTAATTTGCATTAGGACTTACATGCATAGTAGTCCAAGTTGTTGACCTCATGACTTTAAAAAGTAACTCTAGAAAAGTAAAATGGCCCTTCTTGGAAGACTAAAGAAAGACATCCAGCCACAGTTGTAAAAAGTCTCATCAAAACAATGTACCCTTTTATGAATTACGCCTCAATTAAAAAAAAAAAGTAGCTCCAAATAAGAAGCAGCTCTGAAAAAGAAAATATAACTTAAGATATTTGAAAAAAACAAGGTGAATACAGGTTCAAAAATAATTAAGATACATTTTCCTAAGGCTACCTAGAATTAGGCTTTAAAGAATTCTACCATTTCAAGTTTACCACTAGTTACTAGATATCAATTTACAAACAAGATGTTCACTTTTTTTGTTGCCTTATCAAGAGAAAAATCTACCTTCAGACTATGAGGGTGGTGATGGGGAGGGACTAGAAAACAAGATTCAAACAATCCCATGCAAATATCACATTTTTCAAATGGAAGAACTCCAAACTGCACTAGAAGTTCCAATCACTAAGACACTTTCCATTGAAATGATTTAAGTACAAATACATGGCACCAAGGTTTAGGCCTAATATAGGCCTGACAACCAAGTCCTTGTTTTCTGGAAGAAAGGCCTCAAAAGTCCCACTCAATTCCACATAACAATGCTTCAAAGATCAATTAGGTTTTCATTTCCTTAATATTTTTGTTTTTGACTTCTAATCTTAAAGACTAGATTAAAACTTAGCTCAATTCCCAGAAGGCATTGCTTCCCTTTGCTCTATGAAAGAGTCCACCAAGACCTCTTCCTCAAAACCATCTAGCCCCCAGCCTCCAGCCTGTGCTTGTGATGCATCTTTCTCAACATCCTGAAAAGGTAATGTAGGTAAAATATGCTCATAAACATTAAAACTAGTTGTTAGAAAGACGTAACTAGCTTTATAATTTAAGTTTTAAAACATAAATACTTGCAGCTTGATCTGCACTGACAATGATTGTCGGAGCCTAGAATTCAACATTTACAAATTCTCATTCACACACACAAAACACACTATTATCACACAACTTGTGTCTTGAGAGAATCTTCTGCTTTTTAAATCTTTGGCCTCCCAGTCAATCCCAAGTTCAACCAACTTTAACTAAAACTTCACTCAGAATTTCACCAAGCTTTTCACCCACACATTAATGCTTGTCGTATCTTTCATCAACTGTCAAAATCTGAAGCCTGCTCAGAGATCGCCAGGTAAAAGAAAATAAATGAAATACACAGAGGTTATTTCAAAACAGAACATGACCATCAAAAAAAAAAAAAAAAAAAGTCACGATTCCCGATTGGGATCATCCTTTGTTTACTACCAGTAAGAAAAATCCCACGTTGGACTATTTCACACTCCGGCATTGGCCAAAGGACACGAGAGCTGGTTCTGGAGCATGCAGTTTCTCACACAGGTGTCCCCAGAGGAACACCAGGGACAAAGTCACGTGAGGCCTCTCCCGTACAGAGGCTGTCTCACAGGGGCAGCGAGGACACCCACTAGTTTGTGGAGATCCCTGAGAAAGTATGATTCTTAAAATCTGGACTGTACATAATTCACATCAGCCCTGTTCAGGTACTCACTGGAAGAAAGATGCAGCTGTTTGCCAGAACTCAGCACTCCACTCTAGATCAGCCATGTGGCCATGATGGCTTTCTCACAAGTGATATTCTCTAGTTTAAAGGATAATTATGTTGGGCTACAGATTTGCTATTTCCAAGGATGACTTGGAGTTCATCACTCATCACTTGATTTGAGTAACCATCCCAACATCAACCATCTATTGAAAAAAGAAACTCTTCAAAGAATGACTTCTCACTCTGTAAGAAATAAGCTAGAAACAGCAAAGTAAAAAAAAACTCTAATGGCTGATACTGAGATTAAATTGTGTTCAATATGGGATCTAGTGGCTTACTGCAAAAACCAGACCGGAGAGCTGTAGAATTACACATATGCTCACCATCAAAATAACTTACATGAAACTGCTTCTGGCATAGATCAAGAGGTTAAGATTAAAAAAATAAAAACAATGGATTGAACCTGCATGTTCCATTGCTCATAAACTTGCACACACTATTGTTCTGCAAAAAAGACAACTGCAGCAAAGAAAAATGGCCCTTTTGCAAACAAGCCTAAAAGTAACCCCCAAAAAGAAAAAAAATAACATGCATATATGTATAAAGTGTTACTATTAAACACAATGCTATCTCTAGGGGGGAATTAACTGCATAGATTAAAAAAGAAAAACAAAAAACCATGTGCAACATCTTAAGCCAGTAAAGCACCAAAATAAAAAAAAATTAAAAACCCACCAAAAATTACATTTCATAATGATTAACATAGAAGCACAAATATCAACCATAAGTCAGGAAGCAATTACCTGGACAGATACAATGTCCACTGTTGAAAGAATTTTTCTTCAATTTAAATGTCTTTTCTCATCTCTAAAGAAACCTTAAAGTGCTAACTTTACTTATATAAAGCAGGCAAATTCTTCAAGTAATTTGCTATGCCAATTTTTATCAGCCTAAACAAGGAACTAAAAATAGCAAGTGAAGTGAAAAGGGCAGAACACCGACCGGTTCCACACAGGTAGACACCCCGGAGAACGTCACCTACCATCCCGCCTTTCTTCACTGCACTGCACAAGCTAACAGATTAAGTATCTGTTTTCTTACATTAACTCCCTAGGATTTGCTAAGGTTTTTGCAAGTCACTAGGTAACACATACAGTCCTAAGGAAATAATGTCACTTAAAAATCAGCACTGGACACTAATTAAAGCGAGCTTGTGTGTGTCTACTGCCTTAAACTAAAAGTGAGGCATTGCTTACAAACTGTGACGAGCCGCCCTCCACCGGCCGGCTCACTACTCCTGCCCCTCGGCTGCTTTTTCAAGGAAGTATACATTAACCAGATGGCGATTGAGGTGCTTGCTGTAATCCTTTTCCTTTCTGAAAGACCGATCACAGAAAATACAAACAAACTCTCCCTCGGTTATTTTAACTGCCAACCCCTCCTTCCCACTTTTTGAACTTGCTTCTTGTGGCACTGGCCGAGCCCCATGCAGCCCAGAATCATCACTTCCCTCGGACATATTATCACTCAGGTCACTTCCATCATGGCTGTGGATGCCTTCGTCTTCATCAATGTCCGGTGACTCGTTTTCAGCCAAAGTGATAGGAGGCGAGGCCGTTACGGTTGGTGATGGGACAGGAGGCAATGGTGACGCCGGTTCGGGTGCTGAGGCTTTCACAGGGACACTGTCTGGGTTCTGCTCAGTGTCCACTTCCATTTCACAAAGCCCAGCTGAACCAGTCTGACACTTAGCATGTAACGTTTCACCACCTGACCCATTTGAGTTTTGTTCCGAGGATAAGACACTGGTAGATTCCTTGGGAGCAGCAAGCGTAGCTAGACTCTTGCCAGCTTCCTCTGTTCCCACTTTCTTGAGAGGGGCCATTTTATTTCCTTCCCCATCAGAGCCAATTTCTTGGTCCTTGGGTGTCTCATCTCTTCTTGAGTTTCCCTTTGGAAGATCCTGTGCATGCCTGCTTCCCTTCAGAAGCTGGCTATCTCTAACAGGCACTAAGCCAACTTCAATAAGGACTTGCTCCTGCCGCACCACCTCACTCCACATGCCCGACTTCTCCTTGGTACTCTCTTTTCGGGGAGAAGACCTTTTGGTGACTGGTTTCACTTGAAGAGGTGGCTCCATGACAGCAGGAGGCTCTTTCTGAACAGATCCCATGTGAGGAGGCCCTGTCTGAGCAACCTCCACCTGAGCATGGTCCAAAGGACAAAGCAGCCTCTTCTGACAATGTCCCCGCTGAGACTCCATGGGAGGAGGCGGCTCCATCTGACCAGGCTCCATGGGAGGAGGGCTCCTCTGAGCAGGCTCCATGGGAGGAGGAGGCTCCATCTGATCAGGCTCCATGGGAGGAGGCTGTTCCATCTGAGTAAGCTCCATGGGAAGAGGCTGCTCCATCCCTGGAGGCTCCGTGGGAGGAGGCGGCTCCCTCTGAGGAAGCTCCAGGGGAGAAGGCAGCTCCCTCTGAGCAGGCTCCAGGGGAGGAGGCGGCTCCCTCTGAGGAGGCTCCAGGGGAGAAGGCAGCTCCATCTGAGCAGGCCCAGTCTGAGCAATATCCATGGGAGAAGGAAGCCCGGGCTGAGTAGAGCCTGTAGGGGTGACCACCACCTGAGTGAGCGCAGGACCGGAAGAGACCTCCTCCTGAGCCAGCTCCATGGAAGGAGGCTCTGCCGGAGCCGTCTCCTTCTGCGTCTCCTGAGCAGGTCTGCTGCCCTTCTCACTTGATTTACCTTTTTGAGGTTTCTTCTTTGCACCTTTTTTAATGGAAGTATTTTGCTTTTTATTGTCCCCCTTAGTCTCCTCCGTCTTGCTGTCATCCTTTGGCACCTCGGTACTATTTTTGGATTTGCTTTCCATCTTTTTTTTTTTTCTTTTTTGTCACTGGTTCCTCGTTCACAGGCTCATCTGACGGATGGGCTTCAGCATCCACCTTTCTTTTGTTCTTCTTGGCTTTACTGACTTTTTCTTTATTATTTCCTGTATGTACATCTATGTGTTTCGTCTCTGCTGCCTTAGTCTCCGTCTCGGATTTCCGAGTTCTGGTAGTTACCTGGACCACTGAGGCATTGCCACAAGACTTCTTCTCTTTTGAAACATCCTTTTTCTCTAGATATTAGGATAGCTACACCAGCTTGTTTCTTAGGTCCATTTGCTTGGAAAGCCTTTTCCCAGCCCTTTACTCGGAGGTAGTGTCTGTCTTTGAAGTTAAGGTGTGTTTCTTGTATGCAGCAGATGGATGGGTTCTGTTTTCTTATCCATTCTGTTAGCCTATGTCTTTTTATAGGTGAGTTGAGACTATTGATATTGATGGATATTAATGACCAGTGATTGTTAATTCCTGTTATTTTTTGTGGTTGTGTTGTGTTGTCCTTCTGTGGTGTATGTTGGTGTGGGATTATCTATTGCTTGATTTTTCATGGATGTGTTTAGCTTCTTTGGGTTGAATTTTCCCTTCTAGTGCTTTCTGTAGGGCTGGGTTTGTGGACAGGTATTGATTAAATCTGGTTTTATCCTGGAATATTTTGTTTACTCCGCCTATGGTGATTGAGAGTTTTGCTGGGTATAATAGTCTGGGTTGGCATCCGTGGTCTCTTAGTGTCTGCATGAGATTTGTCCATGATCTTCTAGCTTTCATAGTCTCTATTGAGTAGTCTGGTGTTATTCTGATGGGTTTGCCTTTATATGTTACTTGGTCTTTTTCCTTTGCGGCTCTTAATATTTTTTCTTTGTTCTGTGTGTTTAGTGTTTTGATTATTATGTGGCGAGGGGACTTTTTTTTTGGATCCAGCCTATTCGGTGTTCTGTAAGCTTCTTGTATCTTCATAGGTATTTCTTTCTTTAGGTTAGGAAAGTTTTCTTCTATGATTTTGTTGAATATATTTTCTGTGCCTTTGAGTTGGTATTCTTCTCCTTCTTCTATCCCTATTATTCTTAGGTTTGGTCTTTTCATGGTGTCCCAAATTTCCTGGACGTTTTGTGTTACGACTTTTTTGTCTTTAGTGTTTTCTTTGACTGATGAATCTATTTTCTCTATCGTGTCTTCAGTGTCAGAGATTCTCTGTTCCATCTCTTGCAATCGGTTGGTTATGCTTGTTTCTGTAGTTCCTGTTCGTTTAGTCAGGATTTCTATTTCCAGCATTCCCTCAGCATGTGTTTTCTTTATTGTCTCAAATTCATTTTTCAGATCTTGGAATGTTTCTTTCATCTGTTTAATTGCTTTTTCTTGGCTTGATTTGATTTCTTCCCATTTTTTGTTCGTTTTTTCTTCCATTTCTTTAAGGGAGTTTTTTATTTCCTCTTTAATGGAGTTTTTCATTTCCTCTTTAAGGAAGTTTTTATTTCCTCTTTAAGAGAGTTTTTCATTTCCTCTTTAAGGAAAGTTTTATTTCCTCTTTAAGGTAGTTTTTCATTTCCTCTTTAAGGAAGTTTTTATTTCCTCTTTGAGGGAATGTTTTATTTCTTCTTTAAGGGCCTCTATCATCTTCTTAAAGTCATTTTTAGGGTTGATTTCTTCTGTTTCTTCTGTCATGGTATGTTTAGGTCTTGCAGGTGTAGAATCACTAGGTTCTGATGTTGCCATATAGGTCTTTATGTTGTTGCCTGTATTTTTGCACTGGCGTCTACTCATCTTTTCCTCTGTGCGGTGCAGGTGGTGTCTGTGTCTGAGAGTGCCTCTCTTGTTCTAATTTTTAGTCTTGGTTTAGTAGGGGTTCTTGGTTAAATTGGTGCTATTGGGCTGTTTCTTCAGGGACAGCTGATTTCAGTCGGTGAATTATATACTTATGATTCTGGTGATCTGGTTTAGTGGCTGGGTAGCGCCTTCTTCTGTGTTCCCAGGTCACGTTTTGTTCATTTGTCAACTCCTCAGCTGATCTTGTTTCTTCAGACTTCAAACTGTAGGCATCTGAATCCTCTCCCAGATGGGTTTCAGCTGAGCAGGGTAGTCTCACCAACACCTCCAAGTTGTTGGGTTTCACAGGATCAGCAGTTGGGCCCTGGGTTGTCCCCAGACGGAGTGCCCAGACTCGCCCTGGTTCCGACCCACGGAGATAGCCTCTTCCCCAGGTGTTGGGGCTAGGGGCGTCCCCGTTCCAAGCTGCGTCTGCCCCGTCTCCGTCCCTGGGCCTGTCCACCCCTGTGGCCCGCCGCCACAGGCCCACCTGCATCTGCTTGTCTCCGCCGCTGGGCCTATATGTCCCTGTCAGCTGCCGCTGGGTCTGTCTGCCTCTGCGGGCTGCCAAGGGCCTGTATGTCTCTGCGCTGCTGGGCCTATGTCCTGTCGGGCTGCGGGCCGTCCACCTCGCGGTCGCCACGTCCCTGTCGTCCACCTATCTCCGCGAGTGGCCTGTTACTTCTGTGGCCCACGCCAGACCTGAATGTCTCCGCCAGCTGCCGCCGGGCCTGAATGTCCCTGTCGCCACGCGCCGGCCCATCCACCTCCGTCTGCTTATCTCCGCCGCCGGGCCTGTCCACCTCTGTGGGCGCCGCGGCCTGAATGTCTCCTGCGGCTGCTGCGCTGGACCGTCTACCTCCGAGGGCCGCTGCCACAGGCCTACCTGCATCTGCTTAGTCTCCGCCATCTTGAATCCAGATCACATAGGTGACTCTTAAATAACAATGTTTAGCTGCCAGAGCAAGGTACATTCTTGTATATAAAGCACTATTGTATAGCTTTAATATTTATCAAATATCTTATTTATTAAACACATGTAGCCAAGTATTTAAATTTTCTAAAACTTGCTGTTGAACACTTTGCAAAGACATAAGTACTTAGGTATAAATCTTTAGGTTAGCTTTGTCAATCTGAATAGATCTTTATATTTACTTTATATTTACTTATTGTCTTTATTATATATATATATATATATATATATATATATATTTATATTTATATTTATATTATATTATATTTATATTTATACTTTAGTAGATGATGGTTGCCTACATCATGATGAGGTCACCAGCCAAGATGGAGGAAAGCAATGTGGTTCCTATTTAAAACATGTTTTTCTAAAAATAATAACTTGCACATATATGCACAGTTGGATCTAAGTTATATACACATTCATACAGTTACAGCTAGCTTACATTTACATGTAGAGTTAAATCCAAGTCACATACATGTCCACATTCTCTCTCTCTCTCTCTCTCTCTCTCTCTCTCTCTCTCACACACACACACACACACACACACACACACATATGTATGTATATATATATTTTAAGATAAACAGTTTGCAGTGAAGATTCATCAGTTACTTTTAAAATGAAAATCAGCCAGACTTAACTTCTAAATTCAGTATTTGCAAGTATAAGAAACCACAACAAACACAGTTCACATCCCCTCTGACCTTCTACAACCTTCCATGTACCCTCAATCCATTTCTTTGATTCCTCAGACATTTACTTCAAACAAATTTTTGTCTTCCACTTTTTTTAGTCTTCTACTTTCTTTCTTAGTATTTAAACACAGAAACTCTTACCAGGGTATTTCTTGTGATTTCCCTCACTAGTCTAGAATATATTGTTGGGAGCCCATTTTCATGTTCCTAGTTGCTTTACCCAGCAGGTCTGCATTGAGAGGATGATTAAACAACACACCTGAATGCAGTTGTCTGAAGATGGTCTGCACTTGGCTGTGCTGGAGGGGGGGGAGGACTTTTGCTCCACTCCTTGGCATTTCTATGAAGATCCTGGGGCAGAGACAGTTGGGGCCTATTCGAATAGGTTCCAGGCCCTCTCGAGGCTATCCTTCATTTTCTATCTGTTTATCTCCACATAAATAGAAGGATCTAAATCCTTCTATCTAATATTTCCTGCTGTTCACACTCAAGAAAACTCTGAGGAACTGTGGGTTGGTGAGTAAATGCCCTGCAATATTGTAAAGCTACAATATTTTAAAGAAGAACAGAAATACATGTGTATACCATAACAAGAATAATGCTAAATTTGCATCAACACTGTACCCTCAAAACAGCCCTGGCTACAGCATTATAACAGCCTCCATAGCTTACAACCATAGGCAGTGAACTTTCTTTCTGCCTTTGCAGCCAAACTTCAGTCAGGTTTTGTGGGCAGCCCCAGGGCAGGTCTTGGAGTTCAAATAATCAGCATGGAAAGGAAGGGAGCACAGTAAGGAAGGGAACAGTGTGAAGCATGGGCACAAAAGATTTTTGTTAACACCAGATTCTCAAGTGCACAAGAACAGCAGACTAGAACAGACTCCATGTCCTGACTGGGCTATATGGAGCTGTGACCCCAGAAGGCAGTTCTCCAACATCCAAGCTACAGGAGGCCCCACTTACTTGGCACTGCTCCACTGTTGCTAGAGTTTCCTGCCTTGCCAAGTCAGGACAAATCTTTGTCACCCGCCAGTCCCTCAGCCGCTCAGACCCAACCAAGTAAACACAGAGACTTATATTGCTTACAAACTGTATGGCCGTGGCAGGCTTCTTGCTAACTGTTCTTATAGCTTAAATTAATCCATTTCCATAAATCTATACCTTGCCACGTGGCTGGTGGCTTACCGGCGTCTTCACATGCTGCTGGTCATGGCGGCAGCTGCAGTGTCTCCTGCCTCAGCCTTCTGCTTCCCAGAATTCTCCTCTCTCCTTGTCCCACCTACTTCCTGCCTGGCCACTGGCCAACCAGTGTTTTATTTATTGACCAATCAGAGCAATTTGACATACAGACCGTCCCACAGCACTTCCCCTTTCTTTTTTTTAAAAGGAAGGTTTTAACTTTTACACATCTCCAAAGTCAGCTTGGTATATTTGGGAATTTGGGCGTAGCTTCTCTTACTACTTCCTGCTGGAGGGGGCGCTGTATCTTATGGGGACACAAAGAAAATTTTAGGATCATGGAGTAGTCCGTGACTGACATTGCCTTGATTCTGTTGGATCATCTGGGCCATGGTGTCATCGGAGACCTTTCAGGGGATCTTGGCTGGTCAAACCTGATGTATCTTAATCTGGAACAAATCCATAGCCTCTGGCTTTCTGTGAACAAAAGCAGAGCCTCCTTTCCAAAGCAACATATCCTTACATCCAAATTTTGAATTAAGGTACCTTTAAAATACACATTTTGGCATAATTCAACAGCTTTTGCAATCAAATGTTTCTCTTCAGTTACGAATATCAAAGAGAACATAATCCAGATTCTCTGTGTGGTAGCCATCTTTATGTGGCTTATGTTTTATATTACCTTGAGCCTATTGCTTTAAACTGCAGCCTTCTAAGCCTGAAACGGCGCTGTGGCTGCTGGCTCCTCCCACTTCAGCTTCCCAACATGGCGGTGGTACGTTTTCCGCCAGCTCTGGGAGCCATCGTGGGTCTGCTTTTATCCAAGCAGCGTGTAGCCCAGAAACCTCTTTTTGTTTTGTACTAGCAAAGGCTAAATCCACCACGCAGCTTAATGTGCCACTTGCAGAGGCCTCATTCCCGCCATACTGCAGATCAAGCTCGCACGCTAGGAACGCACCAGCAGCTCAAACCGGCAGCTGCCGCTCATTTGAGAGAGACAATTAGGAAGCTGTTTTTAGCTCCATTTTAGAATCTTTTCTCAGGTTTTAGGTAGAAACTTTGCCAACACGTTGGGCGCCATTTGTTGCTGAGGCTTCCTCCAGTTCCCCAAGCCCCACAGTCCCACAATCCACTTATAAAATAAACTCAGAGCTTATATCACTTATAAACTGTATGGCCGTGGCAGGCTTCTTGCTAACTGTTCTTTTATCTTAAATTAACCATTCTTATAAATCTATACCTTGCCACGTGGCTGGTGCTTACCAGAGTCTTTACATGCTGCTTGTCCTGGCGGTGGCTGCAGTGTCTCCCTGCCTCAGCCTTCTGCTTCCCAGAATTCCTCTCTCCTTGTCCCACCTACTTCCTGCCTGGCCACTGGCCAACCAGTGTTTTATTTATTGACCAATCAGAGCAATTTGACATATAGACCGTCCCACAGCACTCCACCCTGCAGTTCACCATATAGGGGCCTGGCCCCAAGCCTGCTGTGTCTGGACCCCACTGTGCTCCTGGCCCGTCCTAGCTCCAGGCCACTTGATGAGGTCCTGGATCCCCACAGTAGCCCCTGGGCTTCCCCAGCCATGTCCACATGACTCACTATACCACAATAGTGTGCTTCCCCACATGCTGCTGCCTGTGCTCTCAGTCTGAGAGCAAGAAAGCAATAGGGGAGTACTCTTATTCTGTCCCAGTTTAACCAAAGGGGCTCTCTGTCCCTTCTGCTGTCTATCTGGCCTCAAAAGCTATTCACATGAGTCACAACACACATACAAGCCAGGGTGTAAAACTTGCATACCTGTGGTCACATTTTTCACACATTCACACATTCATATGGCAAGACATTGCAACATAAAGGCAAACAATATTCTCAGGGAAACAGTGTCAGCTGGCTACAAACAGATGTGGGCTCTCATCTCCACTACAGATCTGAGGCTGTCAGTCCACAATCAAACAAATGTGTGTGTGTATGTGGGGGAGTGTGTCTCTGACGCACTGACGCACTACAGATAAACAGATGTGGGGTTCTCTGTCCCCACTACCAGGGTTGTAAACATCTGCCAGGCCCTTGTGATCATGATGCTCTGGTGTGACTGCCCTTAACCACTTCTGATCACAATCACTGACTTAGGCTAGCTACAGAAATGAAACTGAACACAGAACAGACAGACAAACACTTACCACATGTACCAGCTGGCTTCATGCTCTATGGGCTGTGGTTCCAGTGGGCTTGGGGATCCCAGATGAGTCCCTAAATGTTACGCCCAGATTATGGGGATCCCAAAAGACCACCACAGAGACCAAATTCCATATGCAAAAGCAAAGAGCCTTTATTTTCAAGCTCAGAGCTTGGCCTCTCTGTCAGAGGCAATGGTGAGAGTTGAGAGCCCAGAGTCCTGGCAGGGTAGGGTTTTAATCATAGCAGAGGTGGGAGTGAGGGGATTTCCAGGGTTCAGGATCCTAATCGGCTGACATTTGTCTAGGGGTATGGGGAATGTTTGAAATGTCAAATAGTTTGCCTTAGATTCAGGCCCTCCCTGGGTGGGGTCAGCTCAGGGCTTCTCCTGGAGCAGGGTGTTGCCTGCCTGTAAGCCTGTCACAGAAGCTGTGTCTGGACCTCTAAGCCTGTCATGGCAGCTGTATGGTCAAGCTGTTTTGCCCCCTTCCCACAGTCATGCATGTGTTATTTCTCGAGATTTTTCTAGCAGCTTGTTAATTTATGTGGGAGCAGGCAGAGACATCATGCTTCCACAACGGCAGGATTTTTTTTCCAAAGAATTATTTTGTTTAAGGGTGCTGCCATTTTATAAATTTTCATCCTTTGAAGATTGCACAAAATTTCCCAAAGGCATAAGGGAACTCTTGTAACACAACAAGACTCATTAAAAATGAAAGTAAAAAGGTGCTGGAGAATTGTGATCTACAAAATTGAAATGCTGGAACTTTGACAAGCATCAATGGTCACCATGTGGTCCATGCCATCTTCTTTTAATTTAGATGTGTGAAAATCATGTTGAAGATACCTAACAGAGCTTTTCAGTTGTGGGAGGATGATTGGAAGAAGGATGAGAATAAGCATAATGACTAGAATAATGTCCAAACTGATAATAAATGACCAAAAGTTTTTTTTTTCTTCCACAGCCCAGCTCACATGCCCCCTTTCTTCAACTTAATCATTTTGCAATTATAAAGTATGAATGTGTATTCTTTTTATCAGTTAAGTGGCAGCCATATTGAGTCACTCTCAGATCTTGTGTTTCAGTCGCCTCCTTCTCTTCCCTGACTTCATACATAGTCTTTGGTCCTTAAACTGAGGGACCTGGACTTTGGCAACATAGGGAGGGATTTTAATATGCATCTATTGATGGCCTCACTAGATTGTGACGCTCTGAATTCATACTGTCATTTAATAAACTCAAACTTTGCTTCATATTGATTTATTATAAAAAGATTTTCTCAGGCTGGAGAGATGGCTCAGAGGTTAAGAGCACTGGCTGATCTTCCAGAGGTTCTGAGTTCAATTCCCAGCAACCACATGGTGGCTCACAACCATCTGTAATAAGATCTGGTGCACTTTTCTGGTATGCAGGAACACATGCAGGCAGAATACTATATACATAATAAATAAATAAATCTTAAATAAAAAAAAAAGATTTTCTCTCATGTATAAGTAAAGATCTCAGCTACTTTTGAATAGAGATTTCTGAGGAAAAATACACAAGATATGATCCCAGAAATAACAAATTGGATCTCCTGTTTCATGACACAAAAGAAAAGTTGGGACATCAATGTGGGGCATCTCACAAGAAATTGTAATCAGGCCACATTCAGAAGTTTTAGTGAAGAATTCTTTCCATTAGACCACCACAGATCTGTAGTACCTTGAAGTACTGATTGAATACAGTGAGTTTGAGAAGATTTTCAATTCAGCAACATTCTCTTACATTTTGTTTTAGTGCATTAAAGAAGGTAATTTTTCAAATCTACATTATAAGCTTGTACAAAGCATTGAAAATATGGTGTGGGGGGTGCAGTAGCAAAACAGCTTGACAATACAGCTGCTATGAAGGCTTAGAAGACCAGACACAGCTTTTGTGACAGGCTTACTGGGCAGACAACACCCTGATCCAGGAGAAGCCCTGAGGTGATCCCACCCAGGGAGGGCCTGCATCTAAGAAAAAATACTTAACATTCCAACATTCCCCTATACCCTAAATAAATGTCAGCAATAAAAATTTTGAACCATGGATATCTCCTCATTCCAACCTCTGCTATGATTAAAAACCCATCTTGCCTCCACTCGCTTGGGCTCTCTGCTTTCACTGTTACATCTGACAGAGAGTCCAAGCTCTGAGCTTGAAAATAAAGGCTCTTTGCTTTTCCATATGGGATTTGTCTCTGTGGTGGTCTTTTGGGGTCCCATGATCTGGGCATACCAAACACTATCTTACTTTGTCTTGTTCTATAATTAGCTTTTTAAAATTTGTATGAATTTAGACATTTCGAAAGTGTTTCCTGTGGGCCAATTCAGTTAAAACCTTTCCTAGAGTATTTGACCTTTTTATTTATTTATGAGAGATGCATATACAGTTATGGAACACTTCTGAGTCTGTACAAGAACATATTTTTTTCTTCATTTTGTAGGAAGGATCTACAGGCACCCACTATTAATAGTTTGTTTTACCTTGAGTTAATCCTAAATATAGATGTCATGCAAACAGCAGGGGCAGGAAGAATCAGAAACATTGTGTTTGTGAGCTTTCTGCCTGCTACAAAGGAAATGGAGATAAATAGAAACTATCAGCACTATAAATACCAGAGAAAAGACTGGCCACCTACCAGGGGGGATAAAATAATTCTGAAATATTGACTGCCTTTGTTTCCCTTCCCTCTGTAATCTGCTGCCTAAAAATGAGAAGGAAGGCAGATTTTACAATGTTAATCTACTATCTTTTCAGATTGCAGGCTGTCCAAATAAAACAGTTTAGAGCTTAAATTCCTGCTTGTGCCTATGTGAAAGTACTATACATATAGTCAGCTAGAATTTCAGATAATATTGCCTATAGAATTGTGTTACTAGTGGCCTACCTATTACAATTTAGAAAGATTACTTTTATTGACCCAAACTAAAGGAATTGTCTTTTTTTGCCTTTCTTTAGATTATATGTTCTATTTTGAAGGCTTCTATTTCCTGTACTTTACAATGACAGCAATTGAATCAGTAACCTCTCTTACATGTTGCAGAATGAAACTTCACCCCATATATAAGGTAGAGGCTCAAGATGTTAAGACTGAATCTCCCCCATATACTTTCTTTCCCTTGGGTAAATTATATTATATAATTATATATATATATATATATATATATATAATATATATATAATATATATACAGATTATGTTACTTTGGAGATGCTTTTAAGGTCAAGGCACACTATAGTCATTAGTAGAAATCCTTATACAGAGTAATGGTTATATAAAATACCTCAAAGATGTTGAAAAGAAGAATGCCTTTTCTCTTCAAAGGAGAACATTCCTAGAGGAATATGTTTGCTTTGTCAACCAAAGCAATTAATTGTGAAAATTCAAAATGGCCACATAGAGTTCAGTATCTGTTCAGCTGCATTTAATCAAAAGCCAAGCACTTGATTCTTTGTTCAATGGTAAAGATTTAAGCTTAAAATCAGATATAAATTTTCTGACAAGAAGATGGAATAATCCCACCAGTAATGGGAATGTTAAGATTAATACCCAAATAAATATTTCTTAATCTGGACAAAATCAAACTGGAAGGTCAAATCATTGAGAATTTGATCTGGGATCTCAGTGTGGTCTGAGTGATGACTGGACATAGTGAATTCTAAAGGTATCTAGTACAACTTTAAAAGAAAATATTGGGAAGCCATGGGAGGTGGCTATATATTCTATGAGAACATTACATGAAGAACTTTGAACATGAAAAAAAATCTGGTTCAGAGCAAAGAAAATTATGAGCATTTTTCTAATATATGTATTATATATCATGTTAATGATATATAATATATGTATTCCTAAATATAAGCATAACCTGTACTGTCAGTATACTACATATGCATATAATTTTTTTCATGGCTGAACATTTGGTGTTGTATAACCAATTGTCCTCTTTCCTGTGGAAGAGGATTTCTCTTCTATTTCTTCTACTCTCAGATTTCTTTAGTTACCTGTAGGTTTTTGTGTAAGCTTCAGAGGCCTTCTAGTGCCCTTCCTCATCCACATTAGCATACCCACTATTTTTGTCCTTATTAGCTTCTGATATTCCTAGGTGACACAATCTCACTACAATTCCATGCTATTTTATATTTTTTGTCCTTTCTTTTACAATGATGCCTTAGCCTTAGGTGCTGGAGTTGTATTGTAGATATAGCCATTGGGACTCTGCTCTATATTTTATATGGTTATAGGTCATTTTTAAAATCTCACCATTCCTTGATGAAATTTTAGTTAATACCACATTTTTTTTCCTAATTTAAACAATGCTTTTATGAGCACAGATGTGCAAATACCTGTTCAAGACCATGATATCAATTATCCTAGGTACATCCTCAGAAATCACTGGATTGTAGTATAACTTGCTGAATTACTACACTTCTTTGAATAATCGTTTCACTACATGTATTCCCACCAACCAAGCAGAATGATATTAACTTTTCTACTTCATCCTTCACATTTTTCTTTTCCCCAGCTCTCTTCTACAGTGATTTCAAAATTCAATAATATACTGTACCTTTACTCCACATTTTCCACAATGATTAGTAATATACAATACTTCTTCATTTGCTTGTTTGTACAATGAAAAGATTCTCAAATAAATAATGTATTTAAACTCTGTAGATCTATATTGAGTTTTATTATTTAGAGATGCATAATTTTTAATTCTTAAATATCTTAATCTTTTGTGTGCATTCTATTTAGGGTCAGTCCAGTGTACCAGGCTTTTCTTTTAGACTACCAACCAACCAACCAGCTCCCAAATAATGACACAGACACATATTAGTTTTGAATGTTTGGCCTACTTTTTGCTCATTTCTGGCTAGCTCTTTTAACTTAAATTAACCTGTTTCTCTTCATCTGCTTTTTGCCTTGGGGCTTATTACCTTTCTTACTTCTGTATATTTTACTTTCACTGGTTCTCTATGTCTGACTAGCTTATATCTGCCTGGATTCTTGCCCCAGGTGTGTCCCTCATTCTCTCCTCCTTTTCTCCTTCTTTCTCTCCAACCTAGATTTCTCCTCCTTTTTATTCTCTCTGCCTTCTAGCCCTGCCCATCCTTTCCCTGCCTAGATATTGTCCATTCAACACTTTGTTCAACCAAATAAGTGTCTTAGGCAGGAAAGGAGAAACAAAACTAACACATCTTTTACATAAGTAAATAAATACAGCATAAGCAAAAGTAGCATACCTTTACAACAGTTAAAGTAATATTCTTCAGCATAAACAAATGTAACACATCTTTGCCTAGTTGAAATAATATTTTACAACAATCCAGTTTTAGCTAAGTTTTATAAATGATATAAGCTAAGCCTTATAACTTTTCAAAGTTTTTCCAACTTTTTCACACATAGGTTATTAAAAATAACAAGAAAAACTGAATAATCAATGGTTCCCTTTTTTGAAAAACATTTTGCCATATCTGTAATGTTTGTTTATTTACTTATCTTTTTTTTTATTTGAGACAGAGGCTAGTTCTGTGGTCCACTCTGGCCTAGAAGTTCAAAAACCCTGTCTCAAGTTCCTAAACCATGTAATATTGCGCATAGTCTTCACAACTCTTTGCTCTGGATATCACTCTGTATAAATAAAATGCTGATTGGCCAGTAGCCAGGCAGGAAAGTATAGGTGGGACAAACAGAGAAGTGAATTGTGGGAAGAGTAAGGCTGAGTGAGGAGATGCCAGTCGGCTATCCAGGGAGCATGATATAAAGGCAACAGGTAAAGCTACGAAACACATGGTGACACATAGATTAACAGAAATGGGCTGAGTTTAAATGTAAGAGCTAGATAGTGGTAGGCCTCAGCTAATGACCAAGCAGTTTAATGAATATAAGCTTCTGAGCAATTCCAAGTTCATATTGGCTTTCACACACTCTCAAGGATTCTGTATGAATTTTTGGTTATTTTTCTCTTTCAGAGAATGTAATTTTAGTATATGTAACATTGAAATTCTAAATTTTTGACAATACTGACATCAAAATAATGATCTATTTTCTTATTTGTAAACACTAGAGGGACATATTTCCATTAGCTTTATTTCATCTAAAAATTAAAAAATATGTTATTTTTGTTTAAAATTCTAGGAAAATACCATTTATGCATACTTGTGTGAAACATATTCAAATCAAACATTTTTTGGTTTTTCGAGACAGGGTTTCTCTGTATAGGTTTGCGCCTTTCCTGGAACTCACTTGGTAGCCCAGGCTGGCCTTGAACTCACAGAGATCCGCCTGGAACTCACTTGGTAGCCCAGGCTGGCCTTGAACTCACAGAGATCCGCCTGGCTCTGCCTCCCGAGTGCTGGGATTAAAGGAGTGCGCCACCACCGCCCGGCTCAAATCAAACATTTTTAACACTGATAATTTTTCAGTTTAAACACTAGCTATGTGTACTATAATATAATCCATCTATAATTTAGTTTTCAAGATGCATTCCTTTCCTTTATTATTTCAAAAAATGTGGCTCACATAATTCAAGGGAATACTTTGCTTATAATTACTGTTTATTTAAAGACAATTCATGAAGAGTACGATAGAAATTATACATGTGAGAAAGGTTAGTGGGAGGGCAAAAATCTGTGAATTCTTTGGGAGTCCAAATTGCCCAGTCACTTCATGTGTTTCTAGCATGAAAGTTCACCAATTCTTTTATGAATAATTTAATAGAGCATAATGATCAATGCCTCATCTATTGCTAGGTGTTAGTAGATGTGCTATACATTCTCGATGTATTTCTATCTTTTTTTTTTTCATAAAGAGGTTTTGAATTGTGTTTAATAATGCTTCATTATCAACTGGTATAACCATGTTTTTTTTTTTCAGTTTAGTCTTCCTAATAGTAAGAATTAACACCATGTCATGTTTTATAATATTGCAAATATGCCACTGAAATGGGTTCCCTCTTATTTGCTTAATATTTTCACAACAAAATCATCTATGATACTAAATCACTGGCATCATAATATTCTTTGCCTAACATTAATAGGAGAATCATTGACTAAATTTGACTATACTTGATTTCATTTGAATGTGTGCTAACATAGTCACTTTTCTGAAACACTCTACTAATCATCATTTTTAAACTAGCTAACTACTCCTATTAATAACTTTTCCCATGCTAATTTAGGTATTAATTTTTGCAAAGAAGAATTGTCTGACAATGCTCTGTGACCTAGATGACATTCTCTTTTGTGCAGCCTTTACTATTCTGTGCCTTTCAAAACATATTTCTTAAAATTGTCATTTCTGCAATAAATTCAATATCTCTGTCTTATAAATCTAAAACTTTCATAAAAGAAAGTAGCATGTCTTTTTTCCCCTTCTTTATTTTTTTTTTGTATTTGGATTGTTGTATGACAACAATATTTTATTGGTTGTCAGTTCAATGAGTGAATGATATTCCTAATCTGCACAAAGATCATTTGTTTCCAATCATTGAAAAATGAGTTTCTTTATGTAGTGTTTATTTCTGTGAAATTAGAACAACTTTTTATCGAACAAATTGTGTTCCTTAAACACTAGAGAATTTTTTCTCAAATTACACCAAATATAGGCTTTCAAAGGTTGAAAAGCTTAGTTGTCAGAGGCAGATATTTAATCGACCCTAACCCATAGTTTTACCTTTGAGACTGGGGTGTAAATGTGAAAGTAAATTGCAGTTGTTTCACTGAATAACACCTCTTTTTAGGAAGACTTGGTATTGAATCCATAGTTCAATGTAATTACCAAGAAATGAAACCAATATTGCAATGATTATATGGAATGACATGAGTTATTTCTTGAATAATAAAATTTTGTGGAGTCAGTTCTCAACTTATATGATAGTTAATTTTGTATAATTTCACTATTTACCTAAATTTTTTATTTGGATCCTTTGTTGATTTGTACTTAATTTGTTAATATCATGAATATTTTTCCTTTAACATTTTAATTATTCATTTTTAAGATTATAATGTAATTACACCATTTCTCTTTGCCTTTTCCTCCGTCCAAATCCTCCCATGTTACCCTTCTCCATGCTCCTTCAAATTCATAGTCTCATTTTTAAGAACACTGAGTAGAATAGCCTCTTTCAAATATTATTTTCTTTTTGTTAAATTTATTATTTTTTCATAAAATATATTTTTATCATATGATTTCTCCTCTTCTAACTCCTCCCATATAATACCTACCTCTCTACCCACCCCTGCCTTCCCACTAACATTTCTTACATGTATAATTTCTATCTGACTCTTCATGAGTTGTCTTTAAATAAACAGTAATTATAAGCAAAGTATTCCCTTGAATTATGTGAGCCACATTTTTTGAAATAATAAAGGAAAGGAATGCATCTTGAAAACCAATTTATAGATGTATTATATTATAGTACACATAGCTAGTGTTTAAACTGAAAATTATCGGTGTTAAAAAAATGTTTGATTTGAATGTGTTTCACATAAGTATGCATAAATGGTATTTTCCTAGAATTTTAAACAAAAATAACACGTTGCTGAAATAAAGCTAATGGAAATATGTCCCTCTAATGTTTACAAATAAGAAAATAGATCATTATTTTGATGTCAATATTATCAAAAATTTAGAATTTCAATGTTACATGTACTAAAATTACATTCTCTGAAAGAGAAAAATAACCAAAAATTCATATAGAATCTTTGAGAGTCTGTGAAATGTTTGGTTTTTTTTTTTTTTTTTTTTTTTTTTTTTTTTTGAGACAGGGTTTCTCTGTGTAGCTTTGCGCCTTTCCTGGAACTCACTTGGTAGCTCAGCCTGGCCTCGAACTCACAGAGATCCGCCTGGCTCTGCCTCCCAAGTGCTGGATTAAAGGCGTGTGCCACCACCGCCCTGTCTTTTGCAGCGTTTTTTAAATAGTAAAATTTAAAATAAAGTTAAAAATAAATAAATGAGATATTTTCCACATCTGGAACAATCAGGGGTATTTCATATTGTAGTATGTTTAAATTATAGTATCTTAGTAAGTCTGTATACATGTTTACATGGGATGTATTTTCATAACACAAGCCAAACCCTAAGCCCTAACTCAATGAAAATCCATTTGAATGTTGTCTTTGATAGTCAACAGCACTGCCCTACTTCCAGTTTGCTCTTTCTTCTTCCTCCTTGCATATCAGGAAGTGATCTTCTACTTCCTGCTCCACCTACCATGCCTACCTCTTGCCATGTCTCCCTACCATGATGGATTCATCCCCTTGGAACCATAGGCCCAAATAAACCTGTTTATGCTATTAGTTGCTCTACCTAAGACTCTATTAGGAAGTCCAGCTGACTATTTTAAAGGGGCTTCTCCATTTGCTAGCAGCTGGATATTTTGGGTAACCAATTTGATGGTGTTTTACTCTTATTTGCTTTTTTTTTAACTTAAGTTTGCTGTGTAAATAAACTGACTTATCAAAACTAAAAATATAGCTATCATAGATCAACCTTTGGACCATAGAGCACCTTCCATTGATTTTATTTTTTTATTTTTTTTTTTCCTCACAGCTGAATAAAGCTCTAGTACATGAATGTATATAATGAGGTACCAACAGTGGTACTGACTGGGATAACATATTTTCACTATCCATTCACCAGCTAATATAGATTTAAGATGCTTTCACTTCACAACTATTGTGCTTAGGACAGCAATGCATATGATGCACTGATATCTCTGTAATATGTTTCAAAACTCTATTGGTACATACCCAGAAGTTGTATAGCAGAATCTTATGGTAGTTCTTTTTTTTTTCCTTTTGGTTATTTGTACAAACATGTGTCTGTGTGTTCATGAGTTCAAATACCTGCAGAGGCCAAAGGAGGGCATTAAATCTTTTGGAATATCGAGAGAGGCAGTCGTGTAACTTTGGACCTAGGTGATGGGAACCAAACTTTGGTCCTCTGCAAAAGAAGTGCATATTCTTAACAAATGAGCCTTTTTTCCAGCCCAGAAAAGAGTCTTTCCTGACATGGACTTGAACATGGGCCAAGTGCCAGGACAGCACCAAATCTTAATGGGTATACCACCAGGGAGAGTCAGGTTTTACTTAGTGTTTGTTTGCTTGTTTTTTACAAAGCTATAATGTATAAGACTTTTTGACACTAGTATTTGTTTTCATTTTTATTAGTGATGAAAGCCTTTCTGACTGGGTCAGATGGAATCTTAATCTGTAAAAAATAGTTTTTGCTTTTTTTCCTACTTGCCTTCACTCTCATCAGCACTTTTGTCTAGCCTATTGCTGAGGCCTTCCTCCATTGGTATTAGAATGTACTTCTCTGGGATTTTAACATAGACTGATGACGAGCTGAGATATCTAGCACAGTGGAGTGTATCTTGTAGACAGTAATCCTCTGTCAGATGGATAGCTGGTAAAGACATTCAACCATTCTGTGGGCTGCCTCTTCACTCAATAAATTATTTTGTTCACTATATTGAAGCATTTTAGTTTCATGAAATTCCATTAGTTATATTCCAAAAATCTCTATTACTCAAATTTGAATACCCCTTGGCCTCAATTAGTTTGGGATCCTAACTCATTCTACAAGAACTTTCTTCAGTTACTTTTTTTCATTCTTTGCCAAATATGAAGTATTATGTGCATACCACTATTAACTATCATTATATAATCCATTTTATTTATGAAATTTTTTTAATAATTTTTTTCCTTTTATTTTATTTTACAATACCATTCATTTCTACATATCAGCCATGGATTCTCTTGTTCTCCCCCCTCCTGCCCCCCTCCCCTTCCCCCCAGCCCACTCCCCATTCCCACCTCCTCCAGGGCAAAGCCTCCCCCTAGGACTGAGTTCAACATTGTAGACTCAGTCCAGGCAGGTCCAGTCCCCTCCTCCCAGGTTTCAAACAGCCAACGCATACACTGAGCACAGGACCTGGTACCACTGCCTGGATGCCTACCAAACAGATCAAGCCAATCAACTGTCGCACCTATTCAGAGGGCCTGATCCAGTTGGGGCCTCTTAGCCTTTGGTTCATAGTTCATGTGTTTCCATTCATTTGGCTATTTGTCCCTGTGCTTTGCCCAACCTTGGTTTCAACAATTCTCACTCATATAAACCCTCTGGTTTCTCGATAATTAGACTCCCGGAGCTCCACCCGGGGCCTAGCCGTGGATCTTTGCACCCAGTTTCCTCAGTCGTTGGATGGGGTTCCTGGCATGACTATTAGGGTGTTTGGCCATCCCATCACCAGAGTAGATCAGTTCCGGCTGTCTCTCAACCATTGCCAGCAGTCTATTGTGGGGTATTTATGAAATTTATAAACACACTTCTTTATAGTAAGCCTCAGAAAAGAATGTGTAGATGACCTCGTGTAATGAAAAACATATTATTGAACGGTCCCATTCTTCCAAAGAGCTAATTAACTTAATAATTATGTTGGTTTAGTTAACACCACTGCACTCTTATCTTCACATCAACAGAAGGTATTCATTAGAAACTTCATTATCCTTACCTGAATCATTTTTATTATTTAGATTTCGCTTTAATTTTAATGGAAACAAAACTACTCACCAATTTCTACTTGATAACTAGCTTACAAAGAAAAAAGAGAAGTGTTAAGGATAATATATATTGGTTTTGAATTTGGAAATTGTGGCTTCATAAAAAAAAGTACAATATTACTATGAAAAACATCTTACAATCAGCTAACCTCAGGACTTAATAAATTGCACTTTGCTGCTGTTCCAGAGAGAGCAAGGGAAGCAGACTGCTTCACAATATTTCAACACTGCCTATCACAAGTGAAGTAACTAATACCAAAAATCCCACAAAGACTGTAAAGCAAGTAAGTTAATTTTTTTTGTTTTCTTTGCAATGTTGCTATACTTCTAAAAACTATTTACCAGTAACTACTAGACTACAGATCACAAACCATTGACTACTTCTCTTTTTCTCTCAGATATCAGGCAACATCACTCTACATTCTCTGTCTCTAGAAATTGTCTTCCTCCATGTTGTGTCTTGGTGCATAGGGTTGGACAGACTAAACTGTGTGATGTGGAAATTTCTGGCACCCCCTGAAAACTTATGAAAGTAAGAAAACTTCTTTTGTCCTCCATATTTGTGAAGGCAAACCAAGAGTCCTACCTTTATATGCAGGGCCCTACTGTATTGTATATCCTGGTTATCTTTCCTATTCGCCCACTTTAGGCTATCTCTCCCTCTGAAGCCCCTATCCAGGGTTTTTGGAGGAAAACTCTTATTTCAAAGACCTCTTTTCATGTTGCCTCTGCTATCACTTTGCATCACTCCTAGTATTTTCATTATATTCTTCTATTTCAAGGCCTAATCTTTGACTCCTGTGGTCTTTATGAAAGCTCCCTTTTAAAGCATAATTTTACTTGTGTCCCTTTCTTAAATTAACCAACCTGACACATTTGACTTGCATAAGAATATGAGTCTAATTTATAACAGTGCCTGGCTTTCATTCATTTAACAGCCTTTAATAGAATGGAATAGATACTATTCAGATTAAAGGAACCTTAAATGTTACAAGAGAGCTAGGGCTGCCAATCACCCTCAAGATCACTAAAAAGATATTCAAAATCCTGCTTTCATACAGTGCCTGATGTATTCAAAGACTTCTATACCACTCATAGATTATGAGACTTTCATTATATACCTTTGTCAGTTTCTTACAGAATTTCCCATGATTTCTACAGAATGACTCATACTTTAACATTAATAGATTATGCCTTTAAAATAATTTCTATTTTATCAAATCCATGGTTTACATCGATTTCTGAGTTCAGTAAATTTTGTAAGAACTTTATGATTGGCAAGGATTATAATAATAAGCTTCCGAATATTTTCAAATCAATTAAAAAATTTCTAAAGAAAAACCCTGAAGTGATAACCTACAAATTCTGGACAATAATTTAGTAAGGGATGCAATGAGAATAGCACACCGACAGATACAGAACAAAGTAAATGCCGCTGCTGACCCAGACGCCACTGTCCTGCCATTCTGCCCAAGGGCAATGAGGACTACCCTTAAACCATATTTCCCTGCCACTAGTTCCTGCTCTGACCATCCCAAGAGAGGAAGTGCATGACCCCTCTCCTCAGGTTCTATCCATTCATGTATCCAGAGAAAATCACATCCATAGGGCTAGTCGCCCCAAATTGGTTAAAAGGATCAAACTCCCCTAGCAAAACCCAACCAAACTATAGCTAATGATGCTGTAGTATCACTAATGTAAGATGGGAAAGATTACAGTGGTGCCTAAAAATGAAAATGTAGTCTGTACCATTTGATTTATTTAGCCTAACACAATGTCAATAACATTTAATTCTTATTTCCCGATATTATCTGACAAAATATTGTTTTTACGTATTTGTTTATTATATTTAACTGTATCATGGTAAACCTCCTACCTTCCCTCAAATATATGATATAATACATGTTACCATAGCTTCTGTGCCTTTCATCAAGATGTTCCCATTGGACAGAACAGCTTTGTTATAACTGAATTACACATCAAAATTTGACCCAGTTTAAAAACAATAATAACAACAAAAGAATCCTCTAATCAAAAGTGATGACTACCCTAACTTTTCTATACAGTCCCCAGAAACCCATGTGTCAGAGTATACCTAGTTGCTTGGATAAACTGCTGCCAAATATTAATTTACTATACTGAGTTGTTCACACATTTATCTTTCCAACTAATTTTAAGTTTTCTATAGTTAAAAATATTTTACTCAATTTTGCATCTATCGAAGAACAAAATACGTAATATGTAGTCAGTCAATTTTTGTTGAATAAGTGAATATAACAGAAATCTATAATAATAATAGCCATTACCTATTCCTTCCTCAGTTATATCCTTGTTGATAACTCTGGCATTTTTAAAAATTTCCAATCCAACTCATCTGGTTGTACTTGGTGGGTGCCTTTAAGTAAAGTAACTTAGAGTTCTTCCAAAAGATCTTGTAAAACAAATTTAAATCATTTTGCTTGGTGAGGCTATCCTGAAATTATGTTAAGAAAGTAGAAAATGAGACAGACAAGAGAAATAATTTAAAATGTGTATTTTCAATTAGTTCAAAATCATGGCACTTGGAGATTAATAGTATATGGAAATTCTGAGATGTAGTGATTGATTTTAATGTCAATATGCCACAAATTACAATCACCTGAGTAGGGAGCCTCAACTAGAAAATTATCCCGATTGCTGTAATTGACATGGGAAGAACCAACTGTGAATGGCCCATTTTGGTAACAGTTCAGATAAAGAGGGCATGGTACAAAGATTGTCTGCCTTTTGCTTCTTTGGCTTTCATGCTTACACCTAAATTGATTTACCCTGTTGCTGCTGCTGCTGATTCCCTCCCTGGTATCAGAAGCAGTATTCTTAGGCTTCTATCATTAATTGTGGATCATCAGCTATTCAGAAATCTTCCAGGATTTTTGGCATCAGGTTGGGACTAGTAAGCTGAGCAACTACTGAGGTGTTGGCCTCTCCAGTGTATGTCAACTTTTATTTACACACACACACACACACACACACACACACACACACACACACACACACACACACACGCGCGCGCGTGCGCACGCGCACGCGCACACGCACACACACACACATTCTTCCTATCAATTCTGCTTCTCTGGAGAATCCTATTGCAGCTGGTATAGAACTTCATTTTCTCTTCCCAACTAAATTGAGATGGTGATGTTATTCCTCATCTTGCACCAATCATTGTTTAAAGCTAGTCTTATGAGAAGAAATTATCCCAAATTACCTTCTTGCCATACATTTATGCAAAGTAGATTCCAGTCACAATTTCTGGTATTTAAAACTGGCATGCCCATAAATGCAGGATGTTAAGAGTGAAGGAATGACAGTTTGTAATGTAAGTTTAAGTGTGCTTCTTTTGAACCAAAAATCATACATATTAAAACTATCCTATTTGAGAAAGACTGTGCAATATTTTTTAAAAAAATAATTTACAGTAGTATTGATTTCTGAGGTACAGAATGATATTGTGATTTACTAATGTAAATTATTAAAGCAAATTATGTGTTATATGCACATAACACATATAACAGATCTGGTCACTCTCTTCGCTAATGTTTCCTTTGTTGGGCACAAGCTTTAGTTTGATACAAGACTAAATTTACATGTTTGTTTTCATTGACTGTACTTTTGGTATCAAAGTCAACCACCTCCTAGAAAAAGGCTGTATAATTCTTTTTCAAAATGTTTTATGTAGTTTTATAGTCTCTGGTCTATTTTTATTTTTTACATCCACATTCTTTCATGTTGTATATGAGCCTATGATAGGGACTAAGTCCAGTTCCTACAATACTATTTATTACAGAGACTATTCTTTTCTTATTGCATATTATTGGCATATCTATTAAAATCAATTTACGACATGCATAGATGAATTTTGAAATCACTATTCTGTTCTATTTATGTGTCTATTTTCACCAGTAGCATGAAGTGTTTTTGTTTGTTTGTTTTTTTCCCTGGAGCTGAGGACTGAACATAGGGTCTTGTGCTTGCTAGGCAAATGCTCTACCACTGAGCTAAATCCCCAACCCCGAAGTTTTAATTACTATACCTATTTAGTACAGTTTGAAAACAGGGAGTGTGATACATTCAGGTTTATGCTTTTTTCTAATGACTGTCTTGAGTATAGAAAATATTTCTGGAGTTCTGTTGATTTTAAATTTTCACTATTTCCAATTTATTTCTGTTTATACCTATTGTCTTCATTGGGGCTTTTGTTGTGGTGAGGAGACATCATGACTATGGCAACTCATTTAATTGGGGTGGCTCACTTACTGTTTTAGAGGTTTAGCCCATTATCTTCATGATGAGGAGCATGGTGGTGTACAGGCAAAGGTGGTACTGGAAGTACTGAGAATCCTATATCTTGCAGGCAACAGGAAGTCGACTGACACACTTCCTCTAACAAGGCCATATCAACTCCAAAAAGCCACACCTCCTAATAGTCCCACTCCTTATGAGATTATGGGGCTAATTACATTCAAATTACCATACCTATTAAAATGTGTGTTGTTTGTATAAACTGCGATTTTATCATATTATTATTTCTAACAATTCTGTTGTAATATTTTCAATTTCCAAAGTGTAAAATTATTTGAACAACACATAATAAGTATTTCACTTCTTGTTTGTTTGCCATTTTCTTTTGCCCAAATGTCTAATCAAGAACTTCTAATAGTACATTGGATAGAACTGCCAGCAGTGGGCATATTTTCCAGATTTTATAGGAAGTACTTTTAACATTTTGCCATTGAATATATGAATTGAGGACCCTGTACTTTATTGTGTTCATTTACAGTCCTGAATTTAATCTGGGAAGAGTTAATTGTTTATTATACTTATAGGATATTGGTTTTTGTCCAACATTTTTTTCCATAACTGATTTATTTCAGAGGAGACAGTTGAACTCTAGCTCGCTTGCTCTTTCTTTCTCTCTCTTGTTGCTAAAGTTTTCCTAGTCCTGCCTGGCCCAAAGTCAGGACAAATCTCTCTCACCCACCAGTCCTGAAGCCACTCAGACCCAACCAAGTAAACACACAGAGACTCAGATTACTTATAAACTGTATGGCCATGGGAGGCTTCTTGATATCTGTTCTTATATCTTAAAATAACCTATTTCTATAAATTTATACCTTGCCATGTGGCTTGTGACTTACTGGTACTTTATATCCTGCTCATCGCGGCAGCTGGCAGCATCTCTCTGCCTCAGCCTTCCACTTCCCCAAATTCTCCTCTCTTTTTGTTCTGCCTATACTTCCTGCCTTGCTACTGGCCAATCAGCACTTTATTTATCAATCAATAATCCACATTTCTCTCTCTCTCTCTCTCTCTCTCTCTCTCTCTCTCTCTCTCTCTCTCTCTCTCTTTCTCTTTTTCATCTTTACAACTGGGCATAAAGTAAGCAATTTTGCCAGGAGGATACATTCCTCTACCACAGGCACAAATTCAGTATGACCAAATCATCATCAACCAACATCTCAAACTATAAGCAAAAACAGATGTTTTTGTATAGCAAGTTAATACCTTCAGCTATATGTTATGGCAATAGAAAGCTGACAGAGATGGAGCAGCTTAGGGTGACACCTAGGAGAAAGTAGAAATAAATATGGAAATTGTTTTTCAGTGACAAGGAACAATAGGACAAAAATAGAATGTTGTATGCAAAACTGAATAGACAATCCTGGCATAGTCTCTGAAGATGAGTGTCTTGACATGAATGGAGATAGAGAATAGAATATGCATTTAAATTGAAAATCTCATCAGAAGACAGTCTAAGGAACTGGATTAGAGGCCATGTGTGTTATATCATGGCAACAAACTTTACTGAAAGTTTTTCCATGTCCTGATATTTTATTAAATGATGAATTTGAAAAAGAAACTTCAAGACACAGGGGTATTTAGGCAATCAGATAAGAATTTTGGGCTACTTTTGAATTGAGAACACAGATTAGCATACTGGAAAAATGCCATCAGAAATTGTCATCTAAAGTTGTAAATGACACAAATGTTTCACTGAGGAGATCAGTGCCATTGAAAAGAGGCTAAATGTTTTATATAAGGTCAGTGGGCAAGGAAGGTATATAAAAAATTCCCAAGGTCATAGTCAATACAAGCTCAGGGATGTAGAAATGTAAATTTGTTTTAAAGATGTTCCAGAAGAGTAAGGTTTGGGATAAGTATTTCAGGCACCTTCCTTACCCAGAGCCTTCCTGGGAATATTCAGCCAACAATCACTTAGAAGCCATTGAAACCACAAAGCAAGCAAGCCAGGAATAGCTTCTAATTTTCCATATGAGACGGTGCACATTTAATTCAGTACTGGTTTTGTAGACATCTAGAATGCTTTGGTTATGGGGACACAGAGACATACGCTGAAGTTTCAGAGCGAAATCTGACAGCCTTGGCAATGTGTTATGTCATCACAATTCCTGCCAACAAACTGAGAGGACATTGTATAGAGCTCGAAGAGTGAATACGAAGCTTATATAAAGACCACAGGGTGTTAGAGATGCAAGGAATATAGAAAGACCTGCTGAGAGCCAGGATGCAGAGGCACTCTGAGAAACCAGTAAATCAAGTAAAACAAGACTGTTCAAGTTTAGTGTCCAAATGCTAAGGCAAGCAGTTACAAAATTTATTGTTTGCTGTGCTGGAGTTTATTGCTATTTTGAGCAAATTTATCCATATTCCACACCCTTCTCTTTTGGAATAAGAACATTTATCATCATATTTTGGAAGTATCTAACTTTGAGTTTTGATTTCTTAGAGGTGTTTACAGTAGGTTTTGTATTGAATGTTGAGAATGACTTTAGATTTGAATTATTGAACAATGCTGGAACATTTAAGACATTTTAAGGATGTATGGAGATGGACAAAATTGAATTTTCTTTGCGAGATACACATGAGTTCTTAAGAGTCAAGAGGAAAATGACTCATTTTAATCTTCAATGTTTCTACAAAGTCCATGTCTTGAAAGCTTGTTCCTAAGGTTGGTACTGGTGGGAGTTAGCAGAAACTTTGAGGTAGGGTCTAGTCAGACAGTTTATATAACTGGTAAAATACTCTTGAAAGAGATTGTGTAGGTCAGGATTCCTTGTTTTCCTATAATTTTGAAACTCTGTTCTTAATGGTGCTGATTGTGCCATGCACTGCCACAATTGTCTGTTGTTTCAACATATGTCCAAAAGAAATAGGAATAAAACAGAAAAATAAGAACCAAAGGAAGCTTTCCTCCCTATAAATTGATGATCTCAAATAATAGTTACATGAACAGAGAGGTGACAAAGATGAGACATGTACAGGGAAGTACAGGGTACTTCTTAATATTATGAATGTGACATGGAAGGGTATTTCAGCTAATGTAATAGATAATTGATTTTTATTAAATTGACTATAACTTAACTGATGAGATAGAAAATGAGCTAGCATGCATAAAGTCCCAGTGATCAGAAAAAGGATTAGGTTGACTTGCAGGACAGTTAGTTGATATACAAACACAAATAGTAGGCAAGTAATTATTGGCTAGAACATGCAGAAATTTCTTTATCCTAAGTATAATAAAAAGACATTTATGGCCGGGCTGTGGTGGTGAACGCCTTTAATCCCAGCACTCAGGAGGCAGAGGCAGGTGGATCTCTGTGAGTTTGAGGCCAGCCTGGGCTACCAAGTGAGTTCCAGGAAAAGCACAAAGCTACACAGAGAAACCCTGTCTCGAAAAAACAAAAAAAAAAGACATTTATAATCAGATTAATATTTCAAGTATCACTTTTTCAAAACTGTCAAGAATAAATGCTACTAGATAATTTGGGGTGCAGTAATTTTGTACCTAAATTAGCAGAGTACTGAGTGAAATGATGTTAAGGAATCTTTAGGAAATGAGTTATCTGAGAACTGCTTAATTAGTTAAATACGTGATAGTTTTGTGATGCATTTGAAATGGGAGGGAGGAAAGAAAATATCAGAAACATGGGTCCTCTGGCCTTATTTCATAACATGGTACTACTATTCAATGGTATGAACAAAGTTTTTGAAAGTTTGGTGGGCAGATTCAAAATTTGGTATTGGGCATTTCTCATTTGGTAACAAAATAAGGCTAAATTAAAAGTATGTTACTTCATATCCTTATCTGAATATCCATTTCCCATTCTGAACAGGAAATGTTACTGCATTTCATTGCAATATATGGTACATGTCATATATTTCTTGTTGATAAACAGTAAGAGAGGAAATTATTTTCCAATTCTATATTTCTAAGATATTTCTGCCTTTGAGAGCAATGTGATAGCAATTCTTTTTTTTTTCAAATCTGAAAAGCAACCAATATACTATCATGACATTTATTTTCTTAGAAAATTGAATAGCTGACATTTTTCATAAATGTTGCCTAAAAATTTAAGGACACATTGACATTTCAGTTATCAATAGTGCTTTACTAGATCACTGCTGACATCAATGAAATGAAGAGTAGTTCTTTGAGACCAATCAGTAAATATGCTAAATAATTATCCAAATCAAGTAAAAGACATAGAGAGAAGATCCAAATTAATAATATTAGAGATGAAAAAGGATAGATAAGACAAACCAAGGAAATTCAGGAATCTATAATGACATAGTTTAAAATTTTTCACTCCAAACTGAAAACTTAAAAGAAATTGATAAATTTCTGAATTTTACCACCTACCAAAGGTAAATCAATATCAGATAAATAATTTAAATAGACTTATAACTCTACTGAAATTGAAACAGTAATTAAAAGACCCCCAAACAAAAATGTCCATAGCCAGATGATTTTTAACACAAAATTCTACCAGACCTCAGAAGAAGAATTAATGCCAACACTCTGCTTTAGTTCCTGCCTCCTGGTTCCTTCCTTGAGTTTCCTCAGTGATAGATTGTTATATAGAAGTGTAACATGAAATCAACCCTTTCCGCCTGAAGTTCATTTCATCATGGTCTTTTGTTACAGCTGTAGAAACTGTAACTGAGAAACAACCAAAAGCAATTTACAGATTAAATGCAACTTCTATCAAAGTACTTGAAACAGTCTTTACTGTGAAATAGGAAAAGTATCCTAAAATTTGTATGACAGAAACGATCCAAGATGTCCAAAGCAATAATGATAAAAAGAATAATACTGAATGGAGTTCCATTTCATATTATAAGATAACTTATAAAGATATAACAAAAAGACAATATTGTACTGACATGAAAATACACATATAGACAAATGGAATAAAATAGAAGGCCCAAATTTGAATATATATTTTTTCTTCTTGAGTCCATAAATTGGAAGATAAAAACCTAATTTTTGAGTCTTTATTAATTTGAACTATGCTACTCTGGCAGTTGAAAAAAAAATATATATTTTGCCATACCTGGATGGATAATCCTATAAAAATTTTAGGGGTATTTACTTTGTATGGCTTAAATCTTCTGTTTCCCTTTTGAGAATAAACTGTAACAGAACATCTGAAGCAAATGTGGATACACTATACTTTTGTACCTCTAGCAGCAGGACTAAATGGATACTTTCACACTTCCATACTTCACATCTTTTTCCAGTTCTACTCAGTATTAACAAAAGGTTATTAGCATCTCCAACTGCTTTTGCTGAATTATCTCTGTATCCTGTCCAGACCTTATTTCATTGTTTTGCTAGGTTATTATCACATGTTTACAAGTTAGCACCGTAAAATATTCATCTTTGTAAATATCATTTAATTAATTCTGTCTGAGGAATTGCAGCAGCTCTCCTGACTTGTATTTTTTAGATATAAAAATGTTTTTACTACCAGCCTATGCATTTTTATGTATGGTATCTAAAATATAAATGTTATATTCAATTAGATTATTTATTTTTGTTCCTTATAATAATGACCTTTTAATTAGGGTGCCTCCATTACACTTAATTTTAATACAATCACTGATAAATATTTTTATACACCCTCTCCAATTTCAATTCGATATTTTTTGTGTTCTGTTTTGTACTTTATTATTTATTTCTTTTTTATTCAATACTTATTTTCATTTAATATTTAATTAATTGGTTATGTCTTATATTAATATATTGAGCTATATTATTTGTCTATTATAATCAAAACCTCAGTTAGAATAATCTGCTTTATATTAATGTCAACTCTGTTTTTCTTTGTGAGGTTTATTTAATTTATTGTTTTTTAGAGAAAGACAAAAAAAGGGATGGAGTACATGGGCACCATGATGCATGCTAGGACCATAGCACAAGTTTTTGTGATTTAGTTTTCTCCTTTTATCTAGATTTATAGCAGGATACTTCATTTTACATCTTACTTATTCCAGAATAACTGACCCAAGAACTTTCAGCCAATTCTCCTGTTTCTTCTTTCTATCTTGCTATGGGACTGTTTGGACTATATGCAGGAGCTCTTACATATGACTTTTTAAAGTAGATTCCAGGAATAAAACTCAGGTTGTCAGTACTGTTGTGTCAAGCACTTTCACCTGCAGAGAAATCTTGGTGGCCCACATTTTCAATCATATATAAAATCTGTCCTCTTAGGTAGCTTTGTCTTATTTCATTTGAGGTTCTATAAAAAATAACAAAAATGATACATTTATAAAGGACACAAAGTTTGAACTAAAAATTCTATTACCTAAAGATCCCTATGCCACCATAGTAGCAGATATAGCAACTGGTATGGGTCTATTCTCAGGTTCATAAATAAAATTTGTCACTTTATGATGGTGAAGGGGGCATAATTCATGGGTGGAGCCACTTCTACTTAAGAACACTAATTCCATTCATGAGTTATCTTCCTTTACAGGTCTAACCATTCCCCAAGTGCTATTATCCCAATTTCCTTATACTAGTACCACAAACTCAGGAGTAGTTTTAGACATCTAACTGCTTAAGGTACAAATATTTGGGTCATGTTAATTTCCATTACTTCCTCTTCCCTGGTACTATTGAAATTCAAGCAATATCCTTGCAAACTGTGTACACTTCAATATAGATTTATGCAATTGTCTTTTAAATCAGATAAAATAATTATTACAATAAATATACATTTAAACTATCTTTTGTACTTATGCAGAGTTATTTTTACTGGTGCTTTTATGTCTTCAAATATTTGACTTATTTACTTTCATTTCATTTTAACAGTTCTTGTGGTTTAAGCTAGATAAATTTCCTAGTGTAAGTTTTTTTCATAGACAGTTCACTAGTTAGTAATAATTTATTGTCTTCTCAGAACTTTAAAAACTCTCTGTCATTGTGTGATGTGTTTATTTTTTTTTAATTCTCCTTTTGCTTCCCTACAATAGGTAATCTCAGTTGACCTAGTTTCAAATTAAGTTATTATTTATTCCTCCTGTTAAAACATGGTATTTTCCCAGACAGTCAATTTTTTCATGTCAATTATTATAGTGATAAACTCCAGAAATTCTACTTGGTTCCTTTGGTATATAATTTATATCTCCATTGATATTCTCTTTGAAGAAACATAGTTTTCAGACACTAAGATTTTAGAAAGTGTATTTCAGCTCTTTGAACATTTATAATAGGTGAGTTAAGTCTTTTTGGCTTGATCCAAACTATGGATTTCCTTCCTCAGAGGTACTGTATTGATTTTAATTCCCCTATATGTAAGCCATGCTACATTACTTTGTGACCTTGTCTCATAATTTTTCTTGGAAACTGGACATTTTTAATACTTAATTTTTACTTTTATGGAAGCGTAGCACTTTTTTTTTTAGTATTTTTTACTCTTCTTTGACAATGTTATACATGCATATAATGCATTCTGATTACACCCATAACCCACCATTCCTTATCTGCATCCTACCCCTGTTATCCCCCTCTCTACCTTATAGGTTACTTTCTCCCAGGACTTTTATTGCTGCATTTCAGCACCTTTCTTGATTTCATTTAGTGGCGCTTGCAAACTAATTTTATGTTGCTGAAGGGCTTCTCTCCAGGTTCCCCAAGCCCCGCAGTCCCACAATCCACTTATAAAATAATCACTCAGACGCTTATATCACTTATAAACTGTATGTCTGTGGCAGGCTTCTTGCTAACTGTTCTTATATCTTAAATTAACCCATTTCTATAAATCTATACCTTGCCACGTGGCTGGTGCTTACCGGCGTCTTCACATGCTGCTTATCCTGGCGGTGGCTGCAGTGTCTCTCTCTCAGCCTTCCACTTCCCAGAATTCTCCTCTCTCCTTGTCCACCTACTTCCTGCCTGGCGACCTACTTCCTGCCTGGTCACTGGCCATCAGTGTTTTATTTATATAGAGTGGTATCCACAGCAATTTTATATACTTTTTTCTTTGAAATTTTGATGCTGACCCATGGCATAGATACTTTGGATTCTGTAATGGGTAGATTTTAGTGTCAACTTGACACATTTCAAATTACTAATTACAGAATTTAGTCCTCAACTTTTTGTAACTTTACATAATACTTATTAACTTCTACCCATCCTGTTTTCCTATCTATCTTTCCCAGCTTCTCACAACTATTATTTCTACACTCTACTTACCAGACATTTGTAAGACTTAAAATGTAAGATTTCATATATGTATGTACCATATTTGACTGTCTACATCTGGTTTATTTTATATAACAACAGCCTCCAGGTTCATACATGTTTTCACTAACACTAATCGATATCAATATCATTTAGAGAGGGAACATCTGAAGTTTACACCATTGTATATAAATGCCACTTTTCAAATCTATTTTTAATTTGTGGACACTCATGTTGAATTCATGTCTTGAGTATTATAAAAATCTTTGTAATATAATAGGCCATATTTTATATTTTAACATTTTGCTTTTTCTCTTAGGGTGTAAAGAATTGATGCCATGAAATCACACATGTTAAACAGGTAGTTTAAAACTCTGTTGCATCTTTTGTTCCCAGTCCTGTTCTTTTTTATTATATCAAAACAGTAAAAGATATAATTTTCATTCCTGAGAGTTTCCTTTCAGATTCATTTCAATCTTTTATTTGTAGTATTAATTACTTTGGATCAGTTTCTCTTCTATCTCAACTACATTCATTTTAATTCCCTAAAAAGTTTGTTTTAAAATTCTTTGCTTTTATCAGGAAATATCTGTTTCCCATTTTAGGGGCTGTTCCAGTGCACGTGCAGATTTTCTTCTTTCTCACCATGCTGAAAATACTGTCACCTATATTTGATGTTGAAGATTGAGCTGTAATTCTTATTTAAGATAATCAAATTTTTTTCTTACTGAATTTAAGGCCAACTTCAATGTTGTGGTTTTTCTGCTGTCTTCTTTATCATCTAATTTATTCTTAAAACTTATATTTTAATTTCTTAATATGTATAAGTGAATCTTAACAGTTTATTTAATGTCAAAGATGTATAAATCATTCATTTTCAACATATCTACACTTATGATTAATATTCCTTCTCCTTTTCCTTCTTTTACAAAATACATAATGACTCATCTATATCTCATATTTTTCTTAATCACTATACATGTTATTTACTGGACTAACCTCATTTTAAAGTTGCTTTTTATTTTCAGGAAAAAAATATTTCTTTATAAATAGTCTTTGTCAAATACTGGCTTACATTTTCATTTTGTCTCAGTCTACTTTGTGTTGCTATGATTATATGCACAACCAGTTACTTTGTAAGAAGAAAATGTTACCCTAAATTCACATTGCTAAAAGTACAAAAGCTGGTATTTGGTGCTGGTAAGGCCTAACATGACAAGCTAGTAATAAAGTTGTAAGAGCACACGTGGAAGAGACATTCTGGAGAGAACCTATGGTCTCTTGTTACTTACAGTTGATTATCATGAGAACTTAAGAAGTTTCATAATAACTGTTATGAGTGATACTTTCAAATTCTAGTGACAATCTACTCTCAACATTCTTTCTCAATATTTCCAAACTGGAGATTAAGAATCTATCACATGAAACTCTGTGGAACAAATGAGAGCCAAATTTGATGATTCCATTCCTCAGTCCCATGATTAATGTCCTTCCCATAAAGCAAAATATAAACATTCCATCCCCATTTCAGTAAGACTTTATTGACCTGAACTTTGTTCAAAGACTCAATCTAAGCCTAATTTGAGGCAAAATCATTCCATCTCTGATGATATAAAATTAAAAACAAGTTGTATACTTCTAAGATGTAATTGAGGAACAGCTATATGGCAGGCATATCAAAGAAAAATAAGGAGAAACGGGTAGGTATCCCAATGTCAGAATGAATGGTACCAGTGCATAAATTAAACATTATAAGTTCAAATAGTGGTATCCATGCAAAATGGTAGTGGGGATGGAGGAAAAGTCTTGATTAGCCCTTTCCCATGGCTTTGCTGATTGTAGCCTTCATACTTACTCTCACAGAGTAGCTTCCACACTGACAGGTTATCCACCTTTCCTGGATCCTGATTGTGACTCTAAATTTCCATGGCTCCATTAGACATCCTAGTAGAGAATCCGGCATATGGCTCTGTATCTTTATTAACCCTCTTTCTAGCATCCCAAGTTTCTTTTGTATTCTCACTAGAAGTGACCATATCTTGTATTTTGTACTTCATGTGCTTACAGTATTATTACCACATGAATGACACTGGTATCTACTAGTTACCATCTTTATAGTGTCATGATTCACAATGTCCATGCCCAAGGTTACCAAAGCAGTAGCAATTGGTAAAGAAAGGAGCTTTTGTCTATAGAACTATTTCCAAGTTGTATAGTGAACTTCCATTAACTATCACCCACACCAGGGTAGAATTTCCAGTTATACAACTGCTTTTCAGTCACTGATTCTTTTGCAAATACCCCATCAACAATACTATTTTTTGGTGTGTGTGTGTGTGTGTTTGTGTGTGTGTTTTAAGACATGGCGTCTTTATGTTTTACTTACTGTATGAGAACTCACTAAGTAGACCAGGCAGACCCCAAACTCACAGAGATCTACCTGTCTCTGCCTTGTGAGTGCTGAGAATAAAGGCATGCTCCACCACTCCCAACCTCTACCATATTCTTACAAGCAACCAATGTAAGCTACTTGTTCTCAGAAACTAGAGTTGGGCAGGATAATTTCTTTGGTTCCTTGGTCTGTGCTCCATGTAGTATGAATTGACATGTGTATATATCTCCCAGGAAAACCACACAACATAATTGGTACCCTAAATAGACATAGAACTAA
>NW_023504447.1:0-25000 GCF_004664715.2 Peromyscus leucopus | reverse complement strand
TAGAGTGGTGAGGGCTTAGGAAAAATTATTATCAGAAAGCTAGACATTTTCTATCTGAGGAGTAACTAATAAATAAACACACATTGTTTCTGAGGATAACTTTCTCTTTTACTTCATCTTAAGAATGGTCTCTTACTCTGTCTCCACAGAGCTACATATGTCCACACTGCTGCAAACAGCTACATATCTTTACATACATACATATTTCACATGGCTATACATCTTTTTTACATATATAAAATATATATTATTTATATTTATATCTCCTCTACATCTCTTATATACAGCTACTTTTTGCCTCCTCACAGTTACAAATCTCCACACAGCTTACTTGCTCACACACACATACTTTTAGATTATTCACTCACTCTACACTCACTCACTTTTCACGCACATACTCTCTCACACTTTCCTCATGGTCCTGTTTCTTCATTTCTCACTCTACTCAGCACACACACACACACACACACACACACACACACACACTTCACTCACATTCTGCAGCAGCTCTCACATAGCTCTACACAGCCATCTCTCACCACACTGCCACTGCTCTCTCACAGCCAATCTCTGGACTATTAGAATTACATTTTCAGGAACCTACTCATTCTCATAATGCAAGATAAGAAACATAGTTTCCCTTAGGCTAGCAATGTCACATTGACCCACACACATAGCTCTGAGTTGGTGAGGGGTCCCAGACAGTAAACAATTGGCTGAACCTTGAGTGGTCAGGGTACATGCAGAAAGAGAGCTACTGCAAGGAACTATATCTCAATGGCCTTTATCTAGCAATAAACAACACTTGGAATTTGTCTTTGTGCATTTTCTGCAAGGGCAGTTTAGTCTGTTTAGAATTTGTTCTAAGATCTTCACAAAATGTGTAAAAGGCTGTCTTTGAGACTAAGAATACAGTTACTTCCCTGTGTCAGTAAAGAAGAATATTCTGGTATTATTCCTACACATCAGAGTTATACAGCTTAAAACAGAAATCCACAGTTAAATGTGTGCCCAAAATTGAAATATTTTCTAGAGATAAACATACAAGCAGTGAGAAAACACCCATAGCTCTTTTTATGAATGAAATGAAGTAGGACATGAGAAAAATTACAGACAGTAGCCATAGGTCAATAACAGTCAGTAACTCCACAGCTTTATCGAGTGGGGCTTCCCAACATCTGTCCTAGAACTTGAAGCACAATTGCAGTGGTACATGTTGTATAGAGATGAGGCTAAGACCATAGAAAGTCAAAGGAGAGCTAGAGGTGTGGAAATTTTCCAGGATCAGCTTCTTGGAGAACACCAATATGCTGAAATACAAAGACAATGTTTTTATGATAACCAAACATTGCTTCTATGCCACATGGCAGCCATGAATGCATGGGACAGAATTGAGGAAGCAGGAACAAAAATTGAGTCATTTACAAAAGTTATACAGAGCCCAAAATAATCCTTCAAGGATTTTTTACAAAGGTTGTCTTCAACAGTAAATAGAATTGTCCCAGACTCAGAAACTAGACAGATAAGAATTCAATCTTTGGCTTTTGAGAATGTGAATGCAGCATGCAAGAGAATAATCAGGCCATTAAAGGCAAGATCTGCACGCTTGGAGGACTGGATCAGGGACACAATTAATGTTGAGTCTTATGGCCATGATGATATGTGGATAGGAGAAGCAATTTCAAAAAGTTTGAGGAATGTCAGATGTTTTAGGTATGGAAAGCAAGTCATTTGAAAAGGGAATGTAAACAGAGCTTTGCTAGAAAGAATGTTTATTCAAAGAACAACAGCAACAGAATGCACCTTCCTTTGGGAGTATGCAGAAGGTGTAGTAAGGGTAAACATTGGACCAATGAATGTAGATCAACAAGGGACATACAAGGTAATTCTTTGCCTCTGTCCTTAGGAAACTCCCAGAGATGCCTCACGCAGGCTCCCACAACAAATCCATAGTTCAGATCTTTCCTGCCATCAGAGAAGAAACCCCTACTCAGAGCAATTAAATAACCAGATGCCTATTGGAATAAACCAGGCTGCTCAGGGTGATAGAACAGCTGAGGCAGAGAGAATAGAAAAATCAGGAGAATCCATAAAGAAAATTTTTTGACAAACTTCTATGAATAAACAAAGACCAATATTAAAAATACAAATAAATTTTTTCTTGAATAGTTTAGTAGATATAAATACAGACATGACAATAATTGCACCAGAATTTTGGCATCCAATTTGACCTCTACAGGAGGTAAATGTTTAGCTGTCAGGGATTGGAACATTTTCTCAGGTGAAACAGAGTACAAGATGGCATGAATGTATAGGTTCAGAAGGACAGAGAGAGAAATTAAAGCCATATGTAGCTAATATGGCTTTGAACTTACAGGGCTGTGATCTATTATAACAAAAGAATACACAGATTGACATTCCTCCAACCTCAGAAATAAATCATAAACCAGCACATGTTACTGAGGAAAATATTAGAAGTTAGTTTTCTAACATGTGGTCACCAGCAATCCAGATTGTACAAGAACAGGGCCCAACAACTGACAATCTTTCAAAGACATCAAAAGCTCTACCTTTAAAATGGTTAACAGACAAGCCTTTATGAGTTCAGGAATGGCCTTTAACAACAGAGAAACTGCAGGCTTTAAAAGAGCTGGTTCAAGAGCAGTTAAATGCTCAGCATATTGAAGAATCAACCCACCCTTGGAATTCACCTGTATTTGTTATTTAAAGAAATCTGGTAAATGGAGAATTGTAACAGACCTAAGAGCAATTAACAAAGTATTTCAGTCAATGGGCTCTCTACTATCTGGAATTACTTTGCCTACTCTGTTACCTAAAGGATGGCCTCTTATAGTTATCAATTTAAAAGACTATTTCTTTTCCATACACTTACAAGAAAAATACAAAGATTTGCCTTCACAGTGCCTACTTATAATAATTCTCAACCGATTAAGAGATATCAATGGAGGGTTCCCCACAGGGAATGTTAAATTACCCAACCTTGTGCCAATATTTTGTATGACAGCCTTTGGAAGTAATATGTAAAAAGTTTCCTAAATCTATAATTTATCATTACATGGACAATATTTTACTAGCTGACTCAAATGCAGATACATTAGAAAGAATGTTTGAAGAAGTAAGGAAAATTTTGCCTTGTGGGGGATTATAAATCTGGCTGATGGTGCTTTACTTGGCAGAATTTGGAAAATTAAAATATGTACACTATACCATTGATACTTATTCAGGATTTCAATGGGCAACTGCTTTGAGTCATCAAAAGCTTATTCTGTAATCACTCATTTGCTAGAATGAGTGATTACAGAATAATCTCTGGTAAAATGAAACAGTTTTTTGCTTATTACAATATAAAACATTACTGGTATACCACATAATCCTACAGGCCAAGCAGTTATAGAAAGATCAAATAGAACTTTAAAGGATATGCTAAATAAACAGAAAGGGGTAAAAAAAACCCTGGAAATAGATTACATAATGCTCTATTTAATTTGAACTTTTTCAATGCTAATGTGAAAAGAACAACAGATGCAGAGACATTGGATAATAGAAAAACTACATAATTAAATCAGCCCATATACTTTAAGGATGTGCTGACCTCAGAATGGAAGCCAGGATATGTGTTACATTGGAGACAAGGTTTTGCTTTTGTTTCTGCAGGAGAAGATAAGCTGTGGATACCATCAAAATTGATAAAGACTCAATTTGAATAAGGACCTCTTAATTAGAAGAGGTAATAGTTCATCAACCAGCATGACCATACAATTTAAATTAACTTATATCACTAGCAAATGTTTTCATTTAATCAGATATAACTTGCCAAAAGGGAACCTCCTCAAAGTTAGTCTTGGGGAAAAGTTTTTGTTTTTTTCTTTTGGGATAATGAAGGCTAAGGAATCTGAAGAACACTGGTCAAATGAGACATCTGAAGAAAAAGGATAAATCATCTAGAAAAAAGTGTCCCAAGAAAAGGAGTAAATTGGCCTATTGGTATATTATCGTATATTATCTATAAAATTTCATAAGTCTTCCTAAATGTTTGTTTCCACTCTTCTCTACAGACACTTGATACAAATGGTCTTTTTGTAGTCCTAGTTCAATTAAAAATTAGGCTGACATTGGAGTTGGAAAGTGGCTCTCTCCTTCTTTAAACCCAAGCATGTTGTTAAAAGGAAAATGCAAATCTCTGTATCATGCCAGAAAAGCCATCTTCTGATATGGGACAGAAGAAAACAAAAAAATTAAGAGACTATTCTATTGATACTAATCTCAATTCTTTGATTCTATTTTGATTCTTTAAACTTTTCTTAAGTTATGAATCTTATATAAAAATTTATAAGATTAATATATATTAAACTTTTGTTATGATATTAATGGTCATATAGAATACTAACTAATTCTAGAAAAAAAGGCTTTAATTAACTGCCTCTGCATGTTTCTGTGTTCGAGTCTTTATCAGTTTTCTGTAAGGAATCATGACCAGGCCAGACCTAACATTGAATTTCAAGTCTCCAGAAAGATGATGCGGCCCAACAACAACAATTCCACGTAGACAATAATAATAACACTAATCTGACAAACATCACCCACAGATCAGCTTTGGAATACAAGCTTCACAGAACAGTTTTGAGAGAGCTAGCTGAGATGATCCAGTTTAACAGATGACTTGAACAAGGACTTGAGATAAGCCCTGAACTTTGGCATTATGCAGAGACTGGATAACAAATGATAAAGCTACCTTTCCTAGACCTTGACAATTAACCCCAAAATTTTCTTTTCAGAATCCCCTAAAGATGCCTTCACACACAACTACCAGGAAGCAATTTTAAGAACACGATACCCACATTCCCAAAGAGGTGGTGTGGGGTGGGTGGTTTTTGGTCTTTCAGTGGGTTTTAGGTCTGAGATAATTTTCATTGTTTAGGAGATTTGGTTACAAGTTGTTGTTGTTAATGGTTAGGAAAATGGCTAAACAAAGAAGATTAGAATTAAGGTCTTGTCTGAAAAAAGATATATAGGAATGATAAAAATAGAGGGCAGATTAATGAATCTACTCTGGAAAGTAAAGTTTGATGATATTCACAGCTTATCTTCTCCTTTAGAAACAAAAGAGAGGATATAACTAGGATATAGATAAAAAGGTAGATTATTGAATCTACTTTTAAAAGACAATTACTAGTTTTAAATACTTTACATTGGATTCAATTTTATATATTGTATACAAATTATATATATTGAGATTGAGATTGTTTGAAATGCTGTATGTATATTTCTAATCTTGTTCAGGATATTGTACTATTACAGTTCATTTAACAATGTAATGTATGTTGGTATTTTATTTGTACTGAAATGTGATTTTATTTGTATGTTAATAGATAAAGTTGCCTGGGGGTCAGAGCTAATAGCAAGCCATAGCAGAGCTGGGCATTTATGGCACACACCTTTAATCCCAGCACTTGGTATGCAGAGCTAGGTAGATCTCTATGTGATCAAGGATACAGCCAGCATTGGAGACATGCGCCTCAATACCATAGAAGACCTGGAGGGCTGTACATACAGGCAGTGACAAGGCAGTCATGTGGTTGGGTTTATAGCCAATGAGAAGGCAGAACAGAAAGTCTATATAAAGACAGACAGGAAGTAGATCTCTTTCGGAGAGGTCTCTTGGTTTAAGAGGCTAACTGCAGCAGGCAGGTAAGGCTCTTAGCTCTGATCTCTTGGCTTTCTTCTTTGCATTGGTTCTGTGTTTATTATTTAATAAGATGGTTGGTTACATCTACAGTAATGCAATTTGCTAATCCTTGAATATTGGTGAAATTATTAAGGCCACTCCACTTAGTTAAAAGGAAGATTTATTTAGTGGGTAACTTACAAAAAGGGAAAGGTAGGTCGCAGAATCTGGGGAAGGTGTATCGCAGTCCAGCGGTGTTCTCTGGAGCTCTGCTCGGTTCACTTCCACCAGCACAGAGAGAGCACTCGCCCATCCAGATCTCTGGTCTCTAGGTGCCTCCCCTGGCCCTGCCTCGTAGGCGTGGCAGTTGCCAGAGTCTCAGTGGGGGTTGGAACTTCCAGATCCAAGCTGAAATGGCTACCCACTACACTTGAATGCTACCATTACTAACTATTAGGATATAAAGAAATGAAAATTAGTAGTTAGACATTACAATTGAACATATAGTCATATTAGATATGTTTTCAAGACTGAGCAGAAATATATTAGATAGACAGGTCATCTTCAAACTCTCCAGAGATTTACAGAATATGGCATTTAAAATGTTTTAATAATTAGAATTTTTTATGACTATGAGACATGTCGACTCCTGGCAGCACCAATCTACTTCAGAGAAGATACGGGCATTGAAGAAACTACATATCGAGTTAACTTTCATTGAGGTAAAAGTTAGCCACTGAGTCCTCACATGGACTGCTGACTAACAGGACAAAAATGGACAGACAGGACACAAAACAAAAGACTTTTGATTCTTACCAAGACATGTGTGGTTGAGGCTTTAGCAGCAGGCATCCTCTGAGGCCAGAACAATACAGCACCATCGCTGAAGTGGTCTTTGCAATCCAGAAAAGGTACAGGCCCCCTTTCTTCTAAGGCAACTGACCAGGCAATGGACCAATGGCTTCTGATGTGCAGTGGAACAGTAGCTGAAACAGTTATTCTTGAAAGAGTAACTAGGCTGACAGAGTCTAACATCTCAATGGCAGACTGGCATTTAATAAAAGAGATGAACCACCCACAAGCCAAGAAGAAGGGGATGCAGAGAAGAATGGGGTGCTGAGATGAAGCCAACCTCAAGTCAAGAAGAATGGACAGCCAAATTCCAAAAATATCAACAATTTCCAGAATTTAAAATCTTGACTCATGATAGGACACTGATGGAATTCAAGTTTATCTGGTACATAGATTACTCTTACTGAATGTGAGGTTGAACTGTAGGCCTTGTGTACATCCTACTTCACAAATGAGTCTGTCAGGTACAATAAGCCTAGAGGCTGAATTTGATGTCCCAACGCTGTGGAGAAACCTCAGTTGAGTGTCCAGGCAGCTGACTGTTTCTGTCAACTCACATTCTTTTTTGGAAGGTCCTTGTTTGCACTTCCTGTTTTATTAGATAATATATATCCTTCTTGGGTCTCTGAGGGAGTTGAATATTAGATAGTTATAGTTAGCTGAAGATTAGATAGTTACAGTTATAGTTTTCCTTGTAAAGAATTTCAGAAAAGAAACTCACTAGAGAGGTGTAAGTATAAAAATTTGAAAGACAATATAAGATAGTTTTCTGTTGGTAATATAAGTTAGAATGGAAAGTGAATCAGGTACATTTTGGATTTATCAAAATAGAATAGATAATGAAATATTTTCTCTGAGTTTGTTAAATGCAAATGGACTAGACATTGTTGAGATATTTATTGCTTGTATATATTATATATAGTTATTGTACTTATTGTATGTAGTTTTTCTCATATTATTTATAATGTTTTTCTTTATTCTTTTCATTATAATAAAAAGGTGAAATGTGGTGATTTTATTTGTGCTGAAATGTGATATTTTATTTGTATGTTAATAAATACAGTTGTTTGAAGATGAGAGGTCAAAGCAAGCCATAAACCAGAAGTCAGGTGGTTGCAGCACAAGCCCTGAATCTGATCAGATGGCAGACAGATTCTCTGTGTAGTCAAGGATACAACCAAGCATGGTGACATACTCTTTTAATACCAGTATCAACCATAGAGACCTGGAGGTCTGCATAGACAGTGACAAGGAAGTGATGTGGCTGGGCTTAGAGCCAATGAGAAGACAGAAAAGGAAGGCAACAAAAGCACAGGTTAGACAGGAAGAAGCTCTCTCTCTCTGGGGAAGTGATGGCAGTAAGGTGGTAAGATAAGGCTAGTCTTAGCTCTTCCTAGCTCTTTGCTGTTTCTCTGATCTTTTTAGCTATTACTTCTGTATTTGGCACTGTGTTTCTTATTTAATAAGCCTGTTTAGAAACTCATCTACATGTGTGTCTCTGCAGCGAGGAGACTTGCAGGGGCCTATGTCTGCCTCAGGAGCACACTGGGTGACATCCTGTGTCTCATGTCCTAGCCACCACTTGCACTGACAGGGGCCTGTGTCTGCCTTGTGAGCATGTCAGGTGGGGTCCTGTGTCTCCACCATGCAGTGTGTGATGCAGCAGAGGAGTTCTGTAGTCACTGTTGCGGCCCATGTCATAGTGCCGGCAGGGTTAGAGGTGCCTACAGCTGTGTGCAGATTGGAACACCTGTTTCTCTGCTACTGCACATGGAACAAAGCCTATGTCTCTAATGCACAGTGCGTGGTGGGGGTCTGTGTCCCTGCTGCCAAATGGATCTTTCCAATTCCCAGTTCCTCCCCAACCTCCATCCATACACAGAATATTTCCCTTCTGCTCCCCACACCCTGACTCTGCTGCCCCTCTCTAGGGGTGGTAAGCACTCTGGCAAATGGTATAGGGTGGTGGTGGAGGCATGTGGGTGAGGTGTGGGAGGGAGTGGTTGGATATTTATCACATTTGTATTTTTATAGTAATGTTGGCTGTGCCATAGAGTGTGTCTGGAAGTGTGGGAACAGCTTTGCAGAGTTGGTTCTTTCCTTCCTCTCTTAAATGTGTTTGAAGAACTTACTCAGATTTCCAGGCTTGTGTGGCAAAAAAGTTTACCTAGGGATTTATTCAGATGCTTCCAGATCAGGAACCTGAGACCTAAATTTGCTACCTTGTTTTCTATCAAGAGTTTATGTCTTTGAAAGTATACACCTTGCTGCTATTCAAACAAACTGCTGTTCAAAGCTTGATTATCTTACCCTCATAAATAACTGCTCTCACCTAAAAGAAGAGTCATGTTAGGCCCTGCTACTCTGAGAATTGAGATAGTGACTTATATTCATGCTGCAAAGTTTGCATGAGTAATTATTGTGATTGCTTGCAGAGGCAATTAGTCAACTCAAAGGGAGGGGGAGAAAACCACAAAATAAAAGAATTTCAAAGTCTTGTCATGCCATTTGATGAGTCCAAATTAAAAAGAAAGATAGAAAGAAAGATGAATTTTTAAGGGTTTCTAAATAATGTTATAAAATGACTTAAGTTTTCTAAATAAATTGCTTGATTTAAATTTCATAGAAAATACAATGCCTCTGGGACTGCTAACACGTTTTGCCCATGTTTAACAAAGAGATTCCTTTGTTTGTATTGAAACCTAGTTTTTTCATTAATAAAATGATTTTTAAGCTTTAAATGGAAAATATAAATGAACAATTAAGTAAGAAGGATAATGTAAAAAGATATAAGCATGAAATAATGTAGAGTTAAAAATAAAAAAGGGAAAATCTTTTACATGTAATCTGGTCATCTCCTTTTGCCAGTTGGTGGGACTCCTTTTCCAGTGGTGGGACTGATTGAATTCAAAATATTAATGGCTTTTATATCCTCAAAACTATGGATATTAGTGTTGGAGAGAGGACAGCAATTAAGAGCAATTGTGATTCTTGCAGAGGACCCAGGTTCTGATCCCATCACACACATGAAAAATAATAATTATCTGTAACTTATTTCTAGGATATCTGATGCTCTCTTCTGAATGTAGGAACTGCATACACATGATACACATACATACAAGTAAAATACCCTTACACACAAATTAGAAATAAATAAATTGTAAAACTACAGGTACAAGCAGACACATCCAGAAAAACCAACACTCCACTCCTCCAATTACCCATCTAGGAACCAATAAGCATTCAGATGATTCTTCAACTCCAGGGATCTCTCAGTATGAGGACAACCGAAACTCAAATAAAGTTCTAAAAGTTATCATCATGACAAGCTGGATAACTGCATCTTAGAAACTGAACCTTCAAAATACATGTCAGTTACATAACATCCCAACAGCAGTCTGTAAACAACCTGTGTAATACTCAGGGAAGTTGGTATTAAACACATTAAGCACAAAAATAAAAACTCAAAATATGGACTGAGAAGGCCTGTATTCTGTGTGACCATTTTACACTGGAAGAATGATCCTGACTCTGAAACCACAGAGATTTGAAGAATACTCAACTTTGAAAATTTACCTGAATGGATACTATAAGATACCAAGAGAAACTTGATATATTAGTAAAAACAAAATCAAGGTTGCAACATAAGACATTTCATAGAGCACATTTTAACCTTTCACTAGAGTTACACTATCACAGCTTTATATACATGGGCAAAGATATTTGGTGACTCACACATATAATCACATTCAAAGCCAAATTTTGTCTTGAAACTTAGGAAATTTTTATTATTTGAAGGATCATTTCTTGCCTATGCTTCTCAGTCAAATAAGTGGAAACACGCCTGCTCATTTACTTAACCACTAATGTTGACATAGCACCTAAAAACCAGTCTTATCTGTTCATTTTGAAACATTTGTCAGATCTAAATAAGGTCTGCAATTCATTCTCCTTTTTATGGGAATGGGAATAAAATCACCACTAGAATAGGTAGAACTGTGAAGGACTTGCCTCCTCCTCTCATGTTACCAGAACATTCTCTACAGTCCTCTCAGATAGTTACTTATTGCTCAGAGTATTAATATCCTACAAGACCAAATATATTCACTAGTGGCAAGGGCTTTAAATATTGAAGGGGTTTATATCACTGAACTGCTGAAAGGGGCATTGTGTCTCTTCCTTAAAGAAGAATGTTTTTTCCTGTTAGGCAGGCAGTATTAGTCAGAAATGCTGGACAAAAATTGATAAGCCATACAAGTAAAATTTATCAGCTATCTGAGTCATAGGACTCAGGGTCTAAAGTTTGACGTCAGATATCTTGATTCTTTACTTTAGTAAAGTCATTCTTTGTTTCTCCTAGTTCTGTTGTTCAGACATTGTCAATAAAATTCTAAATTAATCTGTTTCTTCTTGCCTAGATGCCATTAAAGTCAGAATATTACTTCAGGGTTTCAATTCAGTTTTGGAACAAGATTCAAGTCCCCTGTCTTAGTTAGGTTATCTAGAGTGAGAGTTCATGATCCCTTTAGATAAAGACAATGCATCTTTGTAAAGAGTAGCAGTTACTGAAGATGATGTCTCTTTTGCTTTGGTTTCTCATAAAAATTTGCAAAGATCATGTCTCTCAAAGACACCCAAGTTAGGAAAATTGAGCCATACACATATATGACCATAAAAAAAGTTAATCTGAGTACTCAACAATCAAGAAAAGCCATAACAGAATTTCTCTGGACCATCCAAGGATTATACAAACCTGCTACAGTCATGAAGAAAACAAGTCAATCATCTGCAACAGCCTAAAAGGATAATCCCTCATAAAACTACTCCCTATCATTTTCATGAATAAAAGTCCCTAGACCAGGAAAGGTCTGTTTTGGAGTAGCATGCTTACTCAAGCCTGACCCATCCTGTGCAATTATTTTATTCTTTTACTCTCACCTTTCATGTAAATTAAATTTTCTCTGTTAGGACTCCATATCTTTCTCCCTTTGTTCAAGTTACAAAGAACTGAGAATTCACCTCAATGGGATACTACTGAGACTATCTCTGGTAACAAAATCATGTACTTTCTTGTGCCAAACTGTCACAGTTGAAATGTGTTTATGAGTAGCAGTAATGTACACTAATAACTACAAGAAAACAGGGATTGATTTATTGAAAGTGAATGACAGCATCTTGCTTAAGTTTGCTAAATGGCCAGGTGAAGTTCAAATCTTTGCCCACCTGAGTTCAAAGTAAATAGTGTCTAATATATCTATAAGACACTGTCTTGGTGTAAATATGTGAAGTAGTGTTTCAAGGTTGTATAATAACATTACAACAGTAGCTGTTCTCTTCAGAGTTGTCTCTTGAGATTAAACTGTGTTTCTCTTCTGCATTCTAACTGTGAAAGAAAAGCAAGCCTCAGTTGACTAGAAGTTCCAATGCTGAATAATCCTGTTTTGCTTGGCAGGAACCAGAATATCTGTGATGAATTCACATTAGAATGGTGAGGGTTCTTCACTCCTCAGTCATGTGTATCAACTGAGAGGAAGCAGGTAAACTGTTATAATGTTTAACTTGTAGAATAATAATATGCTTCACTGAAGAATTCCAGGAGGTCAAGATGGATGGTGTTGTTCCTGAAAGGGAGAGAAGGAAAAAAAAAAGTAGGAGCACAGCTCCATGAGGAGACTTACCCAGCATGTTCATCTTGCCGCTCTTGCACTGCCTTATAAAAGCTGATTTGCATGTTTTACTTACATAAGTTTTGTTGTTCTTTGTTTTTTCCTTTTGGTTTGTTTTACTTAGTGTGTTTGTTTGTTTTTGAGGAGTAATAGACTTAGATGTCCCCTGACCTTTCCAGTGTCTTTTACTTGAAAATCCTTCCCCCTTTTTTACCCTATCAATGGCCTTGCATGTATTGGTTTTAGCCCAGCAAATGTAGGGGCATAGTGTTTTACATCCAAAAGTATTTTTCAGGATGACTGAAAATACTTTCTGATTAACAGGAAATATGTTAGCTGTGGTCTCAGAAAGAAGTTAAAACTGTTTTTTGCAGTTGTTTTTGTTTTGTGTGATACGGTAGAGATGTAGAACAGCTATGGCTGTCCTGGTTCTTGCTTTGTAGTCCAGGCCGGCACTGAACTCAGAGATTTGCCTGCTTCTACCTCTAGAGTGCTGGCATTAAAGGCATGTGCCACCATCACCCAGCAAAAAGTTAATTATTTTAAAACCCAAGTTAAGTTCAGGCTTAAAAAATCTCTTATAAGGAATAGATGGTTTAGTCAAGGCAACACTGTGTCTGACAGGCATTTGCAGACAATTACAGAGAAGCATAATAAAGAAGAGTTATTTTTGAAGATTTAAAAGGGAGAAAAAGGCAAAACCATGCAGCTCTTGAGAGTGGTAGGATTCATCCACGGAAACATGCTTTTGCTTAGTTCCACCCTAGGGACGGGCATTTTGTTTGTGTCTCCGAAAGGAGTATTAAAATACTCCTCACTGAACATCCCTGTCTCCCTAAGTATTTGGGCAGGTTGTGGCTTGCTGAACATGATGAATGCTCTTTGTCTTACCGAGTTGGCAACCACCTTTCCTGTGAGTGGAGCACCTTATTATTTCCTCAAGAGATCTTTTGGATCCTCTGTTGCTTTCCTATGTCTTTGGATACAGCTTTTTGGTCATTTCCTAGGCATTGGTGCTCTATGCTTACTAATAGCTAGTAATCTAGTTCAACTTTTCTATTCTGGATGCCCAGCTCCAGAGTTCCCAAAGTCTGGCTTTGGCTGTTTTGTGGTCATTTGGAATTCTCAATGGTCGAGGGATAAGAACAGTGGCTCAGTTTCAGACTATCAGCAGTCTCATGAAAATGGCTGTTCTTTGTTTCATTTCTCTAACTGGGATTGTGCTGTTAGTGATTGGGAAAAAGGAGAATATATCCAGGTTTGAAAATGCACTGGATGCTGAACTTCCTGATGCTTCACAGATTGCAGATGCCATTCTCCAAGTAAAGTATTCATATTTAGGAGCATCACTCCTGATCAACATAGCAGGTAAATCCATTCATACAAATATCTAGCAGTATGCCATAAGAGTTTGCCTGGAATTTAGAGGGAAATTTTAATATGATTGTTTCATGCTATATTATGAAATACAATCTTCTCTATAATGTGGGATTATATTTAAAGTACCCATGTATATTTGTTAATGTAGACTTTATATAATTTAGCTTTCTTCCAGCTATGTCTTTTATATAAACTTAGGAATTTTAAGAATCTTCAAAAAATGATTGAGATTTTTAAATGCACTTGGCTTTATTTTATGTGTTCCAAGCATCTTGAAATAAGTAATAATTATATAAAGAATATATGAGTAAAATCACATTTGTAAAGCTATAATAGGTCTCAGATTTTAATATACTTCACCTTAACTTCAAAGCTTTGTTCTCTTCCTAGAAATATCCACTATCAAGCCTGTTATGTATAGTCATCTCTCTTGGTGTATTTGCATTGAAAAGTACATACTTCTCACTATGATAAGCATTTCAAGTGTCTCTGATATTTCATACCAAAGACAGTGTTTTAATGAACATTTTTGAGAATGCATATTATTTTCTGTGGAGCAATAATTTTCATGCAGATTTCACAGTACCAAAAGAATTTGATAATTGCACACAAATCTACCTGTAATATCTAAAAGATTTAATAAAAAGAATTCACTACATATCATGTAAAGTTTTATTTATTTTTCAGTAATTGCTTAACATTCAGAGTGAGGAGTTTCACTGTGGAATTTCAATACTTGTTTTTCTTAGTTAGGGTTTCTGTTGTTGTGACAGAACAACCACGACCAAATATCCAACTTGAGGAGGAAAGGGTTTATTTCATCTTACAGTTTGTAATCCTTCGTCCTGGAAGCCAGGGCAGGAACCTGGAAACACAAACTAATGCAGAGACCATGAAGGAATTCTATTTAGTAGATTTCTCCTCAATGCCTGCTCATCCTGGTTTCTTACATAACCCAGGACCACCAGCTCAAGGGTGGCAACACCCACAGTGACCCATGACCTCCCACATCAACCATCAATCAAGACAATGCACCACAGGCTGGCTACAGGTCAATCAGGTGGGACATTTTCTCAATTAAGGTTCTCTTTTCTAACATGACTCTAGCTTGGGTCGAGTTGACATTAAATTAGTGAGCACTATGTGTACCATTATATTTTATCATCAATATGATGACACTACCTTTCTTCCACTCTCTTTGCCACCTTTTGGATGTTTCCTTTTCTTCTTCCAGATAGTTGTCCTTCTGTTTCTGATCACATACAGTTTTGTTGTCTTTTCTTAATCCCCTCTTCAGCATATTTCCACTCACAAATGCATACATTACAAATGGCCTACATAAATGCATAAATATATATGTACACATATAATAATTTTATTTTTGTTTTACCTGAAATCAAGTTATCTAAGTTTTTTCCCACCCTTTCCTCCTCTAGCCCTTCATAGATACCCTTCCCCCAAACTCCTGGAATGTGTTCTCAGTCTCTCGTGTTGATAGCCCTTTTCCTATATTTATTATTTTATATACTATATATATATATTATATATATATATGTAAATACACCCTGCTGATCTGTTTCTGTTGCTCGTGTGTATATGGACTCAAGGCTGGCCATATGCATTTGACAACCAATAAAGTACCTGCCCCTGGGGCATGGCTTCAAGGCTACCCTTAAAACCTGAGATGCATGTAAGCAGCTCTCTTCTCTCTGTATAGACTGACTCAGGCAGCAGAATAGCATGGGACTGTACCTCAGACTTCCAGGACCCTGCAATGACTCTCCTTTTCTGTTTCTTGAGTTTTGTTTCCTAATAAATCCCTTTTACCCATTAAGCAGATTCCAGTGGATATCTCACTTTATCAGTGCTGTGGCATGTCTTTCTGTATGCTGTGAATATGTGTTGCTTTCATTAGCTGATAAATAAACAAAGTTATTTGCCAGTGATGAGGCAGAATAAGGCTAGGCAGTGCATTCAAACTGAAGACAGAGATGAAGGGTGGATTTAGGCAGAATTTTCAAGGTGCCATCAGGAGAAGCAAGATGTGAGAGAACAGGTAATGCCACAGAGCTAGGTGGCAAAATATAGATTAATAGGATTGGTTTGAGATAAGTTGTAAGCTAGCCAGCCAGAAGTCTGAGCCATAGGCCATACAGTTTGTAATTAATATAAGCCTCTGTGTGTTCACTTGGGACCAAGCAGCTGCAGAAGTGAGCAGGACACGGGAAAACTTCTGCTACAATGTAGAGCACAGGAAAGAAGTCTAATTATTCTATTTTCAGACAATTTACACTCTATGTAAAACACCCATAGACTACAAAGGAAACCATTGATTCCAATACAACTATCAGCATCATACAAAATTGCATACATTTTTCTACACACTGTATTTAATTTTCTGAGTAAAAAATCAGAGAAAAGTGCTCTGGGTGTCTTTTTGTATGCTATGAATATGTATTGCTCTGTTGGTTGATAAAAATACTGATTGGCCAGTAGCCTGGAAGGAAGTATAGGTGGGGCAAGCAGAGAGGAGAATTCTGGGAAGCAAAAGGTTGAGTCAGGAGACACCAGTTCACCATCCAGGAGCAGCATGTAATGGCATGAAATTAAGCCACTGAACATTTGTCAACATACAGAATAACAGAAAAGGGCTGAGTTTAAATGTAAGAGCTAGTCAGTGGTAGGCCTGAATTAATGGCCAAGCAGTTATAAATAATATTAAACCTCTGTGTGAATATCATATAAGCAGGCCATATGACTGCAGGGCCCAGGCAGGAATGGAGAAACTGCTAGCTACAGAAAAGTAGAGATCACTGTATCTTTCTTACTTCTTTCTCCGTGGCTGGCTATGTAGCTGGGTGCCTAGATTCTGGAGTCTTACTATCCTCCTTTTCTTGCTCCTTAATCTCCCCCCACCCCCCGATTTCTCCTATTTTTTCTCTTTGCCTGCTTGCCCTGCCTGTCCCTTCTACAGTCTTGCAACTGGCCATTCAGGTGTTTTAGACAGTCAAAGTTATACAGCTTCACAGACTTAAACAAATGCAACATAAAAGACTATAATATACCTTTGCAATATTAAACAAATATTCCACTGATATTCGATTGTAACACATCTTAAAATAATATTCCACAGCATTTATCTATCTGAGTCTGTTTGTATTAAATCATATAATACAATATTCTCTAAGTCCATCATTTACCTGAAAATTCACGATTTCATTTTTCTTTATAGCTGAATGTATATTTGCCATGTTTACAGTATCCACTTATCTATTGAAAGACATTTAAAATTGGATGTCTACAAGCAGAACAATGGAATTAGATCCATATTTATCACCCTGCACTAGAAAATGAGATCCAAGTCAATTAAAGACTTCAATTGAAATCTGGAACACTAAAACTTCTGGTAGAAAATACAGGAGTATGATAAAATGTACAGTTGTAGGAAAAGACTTTTTAAAGAAGACTCCACTTGCCAGGAAATTATGGCCCACAGTCAACAACTGGGACTTCATATAACTAAAAGACTTATGAACAGCTTAAGAATAAATCAATTGAGTTAAAAGAAGCACAGAACAGGAGAGAGTCTTTGCCAATATGCATCTGACAGAGATTTATTATCCACTATATACAAAGAATTAAAAAATGCTCAAAGAAACAAATGACCCACTTGAAAAATAAGCTAGGTTTCTTTAAAAATAGAGTTCTTCTTTTAATTTGACTTACATGCCAACTACCACAGATCCCCCTCTCATTACTCATCTCACTCTCCTCCAGGCTCCCTCCCAGACCTCCCTCCATCTCCTCCTTCAAAATGGAAAGGCCTTCCTTGGAAAGTCAACAAAACCTAGTACATTCAGTTGAGGCAGGACCAAGCCACTCCCTGATGCATCAGTGATGATTAAGACATCCTACCATATGTAATCGGTCACAAAAACCCAGCTCATGCTCCAAGGATAGATCTGATCCCACTGCCAGGGGTTCCTCAAATATACCAAGCAGCATAACTGTCTCCCATATACAGAGGGCCTAATCCTGTCCTATGAATGTTCCACAGCTGTCGGTTTAAAGTTTGTGAGTTCCTACAAGCTTGATTCAGTTGTCTTTGTAGATTTCCCCATCATGATCTTGATACACATGACTCACATAATCCCCCTTATCTCTTTGACTGGACTACAGGAGCTCAGCCTTGTGCTTGGATGTGAATCTCTGCATCTGCTTCTATCAGTTACTGGATGAAGGCTCTAAGATGACACTCAGGGTATTCACCAATCTAATTACCAGAGTAGGCCAGTTCAGGCACCCTCTTCACTATTGCTAGTAGTCTAAGATGGTGTCATCCTTGTGGATTCCTGGGAATTTCCCTAGCACCAGGTTTCTCCCTTAATGTCTCCCTCTATCAAGACATATCATTTATTGCTCTCCCACTCTATTCCTTCAGCTTGGCCAGCCTCATGTTTTAATTCCTCATTCCCTCACCTCTATTGTCCTCCCTCATACCCAGTTTACTCATGGAGATGTCCTCTGTTTCCCTTTCTCAAGGTGATTCTTTTATCCATCTTAGAGGCCTCCTTGTTTCCCAGCTTCTCTGGAGCTGTGGGTTGTAGGCTAATTATCCATTGTTTTAATCTAGGATTCACTTATGAGTGACTACATACCATGTTTGTCTTTCTGAGTCTGGGTTACCTCACTCAAAATGATATTTTCTAGCTCAATTCATTTGCCTGCATATTTCATGATGCCATTGTTTTTAGTCCATTGTGTATATATAGCACTTTCTTTTATCCATTCTTCAGTTGAAGGACATCTAGGTTGTTTCCAGATTCTGACTATTACAAATAAAGCTGCTATGAACATAGTTGAGCAATTCTTCTTGTGGTATGATTGAGCATCCCTTGTGTATATGTCCAATAGTGATATCATTACATCTTGAGGTAGATTGATTCCCAATATTCTGAGAAACCACCATGCTGATTTTCAAAGTGGCTGTACAAGTATGCACTCCCACCAAGAGTGGAGAGGTGTTCCCTTTGCTCCACATCCTCTCCAAAATAAACTGTCATCAGTGTTTTTGAAATTATTCATTCTGACAGGTGTTAAATGATATCTCAGAGTCATTTTGATTTGCATTTCCCTAATGACAAAGGATGTTAAGGAATTCCTTAAGTGTCTTTTGGCTATTTGACATTCTTCTATTGAGAATTCTCTATTTGGCTCTTTAGCCCATTTTTTAATTGTATTGTTTGGTATTTTGATGTCTAATTTCTTGAAATCTTTATATATTTTTGAGATAATCCCTCTGTCAGATGTGGGTTTGGTGAAGACCATTTCCCATTCTGTAGGCTGCCATTTTGTTTTATTTATCATGTCCTTTGCCTTGCAGAAGTTTCTCAGTTTCAGGAGGTCCCATTTATTGACTTTTGCTCTCAGTGTCTATGAGACTGATTTTATATTTAAGAAGTAATCTCCTTTGCCAATGCATTCAAGACTGCCTTCTACTTTCTCTTATATAAGGTTCAGTGTATCTGGATTTATGTTAAGGTTTTGATGCACTTGAGTTTTGTGCATGGCAATAGATATGGATCTATTTGTAATCTTCTACATGTTCACATCCAGTTATGCCAGCACTATTTGTTGAAGATGATTTCTTTCTTCTATTGTACAATTTTGGTTTATTTGCCAAAAATCAGGTGTTCATAGGTGTGTGGATTAATATCAGGGTCTTCAATTCGGTTCTATTGATTCGTATGTTGGTGTTTATCCCAATACAAAGCTGTTTAGTTACTATAGCCCTATAGTAGAACTTGAGGTCAGGGATAGTGATGCCTCCAAAAGTTGCTTTATTCTATAAGAGGATTTTGGCTGTCTTGAGTTTTTTTATTTTCAATATGAAGCTGATTATTGATTATTGTGTTGGAATTGTGATGGGGATTGCATTGAATCTGTAGATTGCCATTGAATCTGTAGATTGCTTTTGGTAAGATTGTCATGTTTACTATGTTAATTCTACCTATTCATGAGCATCTTTCCATTCTCTGATATCTCCTTCAATTTCTTTCCTCAGAGGCTTTAAGTTCTTGTCTTATAGGTCTTTCATTTGCTTATTTAGAGTTACCCTAAGGTATTTTTTATTTGTGGTTGTTGCAATGGGTGATGTTTCTCTAATTTCTTTCTCAGCCTGTTTATCATTTGTATATAGGAGAGCTACTGATTTTTTGAGTTAACCTTGTATCCTGCCATATTACTGAAGGAGTACATCAGCTGTAGGAGTTCCCTGGTAGAATTTTTGGGGTCACTTATGTATACTATCATATCATCTGCAAATAGCTCAATCTTGACTTCTTCCTTTCCAATTTGTATCCCTTTGATCTCCTCTTGTTGTCTTATTGTTCTAGCTAGGACTTCAAGTATAACACTGAGTAGATATGGGAGAGTGGGAAGCCTTGTCTTGTTCCTGATTTTAGTGGAATCACTTTGAGTTTCTCTCCATTTAATGTGATGTTGGCTGTCGGCTTGATATAAATTGCCTTTATTATGTTTAGGTATGTTCCTTGTATTCCTGATCTCTCAAAGACCTTTATTATAAAGGGGTGTTGGATTTTGTCAAAGGATTTTTTTAGCATCGAATGAGATGACCATGTGTTTCTTTTCTCTCACTTTGTTCATGTGGTGTATTATATTGACAGATTTTTCGTATGTTGATCCATCCCTACATCTGTGGTATGAGGCCTACTTTATCATGGTAGAAAATCTTTTTGATGTAATCTTAGATTCAGTTTGCCAGTATTTTATTTAGTATTTTTGCATCATATTCATGAGGGAGATTGGTGTGTAATTTTCTTTATTTGTTGCATCTTTTTGTGTTTGGGTATCAGGGTAAATGTAGTCTCATAAAACCTACCTAACATAACTATAGATATGACAAGCATGGGAAGCAAATAATCCATAAGCCTTAACTATCTAAATAACCTAAACACTAAGGATTCACATATCAAGGTAAACAGTCTGTAAATAGATGTACAGTATAAAGACAATTACCTCTAAGTTCTGACAATATATAAATTATCTTAAATGGATATAGAAATGTATAGTGCAACATGACAACAATATCCTTAATATGTATCAATATACAAAAAATTTCAAATAGAAGGAGGAACATATATACAATATGACAATTATAATTTTGAATTTGTATCAATATACAACTTACCTTAAATAGAAACAGAATAATAATTTATATTTGTGTCAATATAAGAATCTATATCAGTGAAGATTATCTAAGTCTGATAGTTTGCTAAATTAGTTTATTAGTAGATACAATAATCTACCTTAATATCCTATACTTATCTATTCCCTTTTTTCTCTTTTCTTAAAGATAATCCTGACTCTAAATTTTATTTTTCCATCCAACCAACCCTGTAACAACTTATCCATAACCCTGAGAAAATGAAATCTTTGGGAGAGGGGGCATTATTTTCTTAAAATTGCTTCCTGCTGTTTAGGGTGGAATAGTATCTCTGTGGGATATTTTAAAAATCCTAAATGGTTGAGTCTCAATAGGGCTAGCTGTAAAGTCTGTAGCCAGGCTCATAGTAATGGATAAGGTTATTGGAGAGTCTGACTAGAATTGCAATATGATGGACCATATCATCTTGGAAATTTCCTGAAGAGTTTGCAGTCCAAAGCTGATCATTGTGTGATGTTTTTTGGTTCAATGGCATTATTATGGACCAGGTAGAGTCATTATTGTGTGCCTCAATCTTCCTTCTGGAGACTTCCAAGATTGATATAGGAAAAACTTATTTTTCACTGTGGAAAATTTGAACATTATTAATATCAAAATGGAAAGTTTGGATTTTAGGATGATGTAACACATGAAGAAGGATTTCCAGAAATCAAAAATAAGCATGGAGAGAAATAGAATCTTGGCAACAATGGTCCCTAGTTTATTGCTTTTCTTCTGTCCCACACCAGAAGACTCTCTTGATGAAAGACAGAATCTCCCAAATTTTTCTTTTAGCAACATGCTTGGGTTTAGAGAAGGAGAGAGCCACATTTCAACTTCAAAGCCAGCTTGATTTCTAATTGAATCAGGACTACAATAGAGTTAAAGAGATATTGATGTCAGGCAGTGAGATATTACCCTGTAGAGTACATTGGTATCAATAGCTCCTTCCCTTCTTCTGTAGATGTCTGTGACCAAAGCCCTTTTATTTCTTGAAGATGGGTATTTCTATTTTCCTATAAAGACAAAAAACATAACCTTGTCTTGACCCTTGTTTCTGAGTTTTCTTTACAACTTGTAGAATTGTCACATCAGTGGATGAGCTATCACTTCTCATCAAGTGGTTTCTCCTGATCATATTAAATTTTTATTAATTTTATTAGCATCCATCGCTTTCCTTTCCCTGAAGAAAAAAAAAAAGCAAAACTGCTTCCTCAGTGTAGGGGGTATCCTGGTTTCCATTCTGAGATCAACACATCATTGAAGTAAGCAGGCTGGTTTAGCTCATGGGTTTTTTCTGTTGTCCAATGTCTCTCCACAACTGCTGTCTATTTCTCATCCGCAATGAGAAAATTTAAGATTAATAAAGCATTATGTAATCTATTTCTAGGAATCATTGTTACCTCTTTCTGTCTATTTAGCATATCCATTAAAGTTCAATTACATCTTTCTATGACTGCTTGGCCTGTGGGATTGAATGGTATATCTGTAATATGCTTTATATTGTAATACTCAAAAAAACTGTTTCATTTTACTTGAGACATATGCTGGAGCATTGTCAGTCTTAATTTGTATAGGTATTCGCATGATGGCAATAAGTTCTAATAGGTATGTAATTACAGAATCAGCCTTTTCAGAACAGACAGGAGTTGCCCATTGAAATCCTGAATAGGTGTCAATGATATGGTATACATATAATAATTTTCCAAATTCTGCAAAATGAAACACATCCATCTGCCAAATTTCACTTCTTTGTATACTTTAAGAATTACTTCCTGCAGGTAATGAAGTTTGGTTATAGAAGGAACATGTAGGACTTTTTTTTTTTTTTTACAATTCCCTTAGTTTGTTGCCAAGTGATAGAAAAGGCCTTTTTCAAACTTTTGCTATTTTCATGGTGTTTCTTATGGAAGTCTGAGGCTTCTAGCCTCATCATTACCTTGTGATAGAGGACCTGAGAGACTGTATGTATGTATGTATGTATGTATATATATATATATATATATATATATATATATGATGTTCTCTATATCTGATTACTTCCTGTAATTGTATAAATAGTGAAGTTAGTTCTGTGTTATTAGGAATAAATTCTGCAGTTTCAATATGTTAAGCAACTATCTCTGCATATTGAGAATCAATAACTATATTGAGAGGTTCCCTGAAGTCCATCAGATCCATAAGAATGTCATACAGTTCTGACTTTTGTACAGAATTGTAAGGGCTTTGAACCACTTTACTTAAATATCCTGATCAATTTCCTACCTTTCCTGATTTATTTTCATCAGTATAGAATGTGGGGACTCCAGAGATTGGCTTTTGCCATACAATGTGAGAAAGGACTCATTAAGTTCTGTTTATGAATTCTATTCTTCTGTTTTTGAATAACAGTTGTTAATCTCTATCAAGAAATTACTGCAGACTCTTTTCCAGTATTCATTATCTTTTTATAAAGAGATTTCCACATTAATTAAAGGTACTACAATTTATGCTGAGTCCATTCTTGTCAATTGACAATGTCTTAACTTTCCTTTAGAATCAAATCAGAGATCTTTTTCACATGCCTTCAAATTCTTACTTGGTTTATGTGGTAGATATATCCATTCCAATATAATATCTTTACTTTGAATCAAAATCCCTATGGGGGAGTGTTTGGAGGGGATTATGACCAGAATGTAATTAAGTTCAGGGTTAACATAATCCACATGTGCTTGTCATATTTTCTTTTCTACTAGAGCCAATTCCTTCTCAGCTTCAGCTGATAATTACTTAGACTATTTAAGTCCTGGTCCCTTTTAGGTCATTGGCCAAATTTACTAGTCCAGTTTTAGATACTCCAATGATAGTTGGAAAGTTGGAAATACTTACTAACAATCTTTGAAAATCATTAAAATCTACAATCAATCTCTCCTGAGTTGTATCTTTTGGGATCTAATTTTTTTGCAGATCTATGTTATATCCTAAGTAATTAATAGAATCTCCTCTTTGTATTTTTTCTGGAGCAATTTTTAATCCCCCATGAGGCAAAATTTTGTTTACTTCTTCAAATATGCTTTTTAAAGTATCTAACTTTGGATCAGCTAATAGGATATCATTCATATAATGGTAAATTATAGATTATGGAAATTGTGCAGGAATTATTTCCAATGGTTTTCACAAAAAAAAATATTGCACAGGATGAGGCTATTTAACATTCCCCATGGGAAGACCTTTCAGTGATATATCTTGACTGGCTGGGAATTATTATAAGTAGGTACTTGAAGGCAGTACCTATCCTTTTCTTGTAGAGATATGGTTAAAAAACAGTCTTTTAAGTCAATATCTATAATAGGCCATCCTTTAGGTAGCAGAGAGGGCAAGCACATCCCATTCTGTAGTGTACCCATGGGCTGAATTACTTTATTAATGGCCCTCAGATCTGTCAACATCCTTCATTTTCTAGATTTCTTTTTGATAACAAATACACGAGGAGAATTCCAAGGGCTGATAGATTCTTACATATGTTGAACATTTAACTGCTCCTGAAACAGTTGTCCTAAGGCTTGTAGATTCTCTTGTGTCATAAGTCATTGTCCAATGCAGACAGTTTTATCAGTTACCTATTTTAAAGTTAGGGCTTTTGCTACTTTTGAATTCAACGGCAGTTGTGCTCTGTTTATGTTGGTGAATGGTTGGTTGCTGATTTATTTTTGTAGTGTCTTATATAATTATTCCCAGAAACATGAATTTGTGTTTGTTCAACTTCTGAAATTGGGGAAATATTGATCTGAGTATTCCATTGCTATAATAGATCATGACCCCATAGATCCACTGTCACATTCACCACATATGGTTTCAGACTTTCTCTCTGTCCTTCTGGCCCTATGCATTCAACCCATCTCATAATTTGTTTTACCTGAGATAGTGTTCCAATTCTGAAATATTGGAAACCTGCCTCATGAAGAGGCCAATTTGGATGCCATGATTTGGTGTAATTATAGTCATATCTACACCTGTGTCCACTAAGCCTTCTATAATAAGGCTATTTATTCATACTCTAAGCTTTGATCTTTGTTCATTCATGAAACTCTGACAAAATATTAGTTTTATGGTATTGTTTCAAAATTTAGATCCATCTATCAAAGCTGTTATACCATCCAGTGCAAAATTATTCTTTATGTAAGACATGGATTATTTAATTGTGCTGGGGAG